>NC_087513.1:187975080-188195080 GCF_963921805.1 Phalacrocorax carbo
CTTCTCCTTCTCCTTCTCCTTCTCCTTCTCCTTCTCCTTCTCCTTCTCCTTCTCCTTCTCCTTCTCCTTCTCCTTCTCCTTCTCCTTCTCCTTCTCCTTCTCCTTCTCCTTCTCCTTCTCCTTCTCCTTCTCCTTCTCCTTCTCCTTCTCCTTCTCCTTCTCCTTTCTTTCTTCTCTAATCAACTTTGACCATGACATAGTGGGCATGAGTCCCTTGTTTTAACTTCGGCAACATATTTCTTTTCCTCTGACTGTTTTGGTTTCCTAACGAACAGCCGCAGATTCTCTATGATGTCCTGCTACTGTAGGAATAACTGCAGAGGACCAGACCCAGCTGCTGAAACAGTGATGAGGAAGAATTCTCTTTGCTTTCTGTTGACAGAGATAGCTTGTTGCTAGTCAATTAGGCCTTCAACATAATCATCAGAACAAATCTCTTAACGTAAATGGAGACACATATTTTTTAAATTACTTGCTAGAAAACATTTAGCCATCATTCCCAAAATCAGTGAATCTTGTCTCACAGGTGCAGTTACCAAGAACTTTTTTCAGTGTTTTTATTTTCATCCAAGCATAACAGAACTTGACTGTAGATCACATACCTTCTGTTACTGAAATCTGAGTAATGCATTAAGTAATGGATGAATCTGTCTGGATTGACTAATGTAGTTACAGGAGTTTATCCCGATTTGAGTTCTATGAATCTAGGATGAGAAAAGCCAGTTCTAATAAAGTGCAGATACCTCCTGGGGACTCTGGGGAAATGGGGTTGTTTAGGTGCCCACACTCCCCACCTGCATGTGCCACCCACCCACCCTTGCCTTTTTTCTTTCTCTCTCGGTTTTTTTTTTTTTTTGTCATTTTTCCTGGAGCACTGCCTAAAGGAATGAATTAAGCCTGTTAGGGCCTGGGTTGATGTTGTGATGTTTATGGCTCCAATAGTGTGATGATTGTTTTATGATGTTTGTGTTTTGGCATCAGTGACGCCGTGATGTTTGCACTACGATGTTGTCATCTGGGGAGGGCAGGGCCATGGCTACATTACATATATGTATCCCATACGTGGTATAAAACACACATATAAATCATACAAATGCGGCATGCCTGGGGCATGTGTTTGGTGGCCCTCATCCCACAAACAAGTGCTCATGAGGAACAAACGCGCAGTGACACGGCTGGGCGCAAAATGGCTGGGGACAGCTTGCAAGCCCAACAGCCTGCCAGACCCGTCAGTGATGCAGGACCCCACGCAATTTTCCATCAAAAGAAATGGCCTGCATTGGCCCAAAAGTGCACAAATCTTGCCTGTATCTTCAAAAGTCTGTCCTTGGCAAGGTGGAGGGAGGCCCTACAGTCAGGACTCATGCCCTTGGAGCTGGTGGTATTCCCATGTGGGTGTGGAGGTGGTCACTGAAACATCCCCAGAATGATGTAATATTGCAACGCTCCTCAGCGCCCAGAGAAACAAGATGTCCTTCACAGCTTGAAAGATGAAGCCCTTGCCCAGGAGAGCTTCCTGCTCTGTTCCTGCTGGTCCCCTCACAGGGGCTGCTGGAGCCAAAGCAGAGTGACAGGAGATGGAGAGACCAGGTGGAACAGCAATGCAGCCTTCGGGGTATAGGTCACTGCATTTCATCTGAGGGAAAGAGTTTCTCAGGAAATACGCTGACTACTTGGTGCTCACAGACGTGTAAATCACAATTTTTTATTTTGAGTAATTTCCTTCTGAACTGACGACTGCCCTGAAGGCAGCTCCTTCCTGCTGTATCTTTCTTCAGCCAAAGTGCTGCTGAAGACATCATCATGTAAAACAAAATGTAAAGTCTTGCAGCATTAAAGCCTCCCTCTTCCCCACTCAGCCATCAGACCAGATACTGCTTCCCTGCTTATCTTGTGGGTCTTTAAGTCAAGCGTGAACCATGTTTCTGCATCAGTGACCACATGTGAGAACTGCGCATTTCATGTTCCTTTCCCTCCCCCACCCCCTTGCTATTGTTATCAAACTTTTGTCACTGGTTTCTATTTCAGTAACCAATGTGTAATCTGTAAATGCCAGACCCCTGGTCCCATCCACAGGGCAGATCTAAATGTCCTTCTTTAGCTAAGCTGTGTTTTTTGCTTGATCTGTCGGCACTCTTACCGCATATGCTACAACAAACCAAGTGCCTTTGTTCTCCTAAAGCAATACTGCCCCAGGCTGTCCTTCCAGTAGACATTAGTTCTTTTGTTTGGATAAAAGGGTGTCATCACTCATTCACGACGAGAATATGATTCAGCCCCGTCTCTTCACATTCGCGGCCCAGTCTTCATAAATACTTGGTTTTACAGCATATTGTATGTGTATTCAAATGGCTGACATCAGTGGGCCAAATTCTGCCCTGACATGAATCTGCTTCAGTCCTGCTGTTCATGTTGGAGGAATTGTGGGGTGTCTAAATCAAAGGAAAGTATGATCTGTACCCAGTCCTATTTCAGTGCAGGCTTACTCTGAAAATAATGAGATGTGTAAGTGCCAGTCACTGTATGGAATTACTCCCAAATCAAAGGCAAACACTAAAAATAGTTAAGTAAACTGATTTTCCACTAAGCATTTCTGTGATTGCCTTTGTAAATTTAACACAGCACAGACAACTTTATAAGCGAGGAATGGGGCGGGTTTGTCCCTCCCTGATGACCATAGAGGCTGAATTTGAGACTTTTGCACTGAAAACTGTGGGTCTTTGAGACAAAATCCCAGCTCTGGTATCTCAAGGCCATTAAGAGGGAAAATCTATGTCAAAAGGTAGGGACCCGTGCATGACCCCCAGTGCCTGGAACTGCAGCCTGAACCACAGGGCGCAGAAGTGTTCATGATAGCACCTAATCCTCCCCACCCTGGTTTCTACTGTAGAGAAGCCTGATGTTAGCAGCCTGGTGGCAATGGTGCTGTGTCCCAGCCAAGTTCTTGCTCCAGGGACAGCCTGCTGAAGCATGTGTGTCACACACTGGCTGCTCAGGACACTTCATAATCCCTGCAGATAAGCTTGTGGATGAGAATTTGAGAGTTTCATGATGCATGGGTTATATTTATATCCCAGGGATTTAAAAAAAATTGCTTGAAAAACTTCAAACGAATTGTTCCCAGAAAGAATCTTCCAGCGCTTTCTGAAATGGCAGGGGTCTAAACAGCAGCCTGGTGAAGTACATGTGATTTTTTTCCACCACCTTCACTGAGCTTTGGGTCCAGGCCTACCAAGGAAGCTTTTTACTGTTGCTGTTGTCATGTTGGCTTCAGGTAAATAGCCAAAATTTTAGATGGTCCTCTGAATTTATTGGAAATGCACTTCTAAAACTTCTCTATTACATGTTCCTTCTTCTCTTCTGCACTGGACTAAGACTGCAGTTTCTTTTCTAGGAAGGCTGTATTTGGGCAGGGATACCACTGAAAAACAGTGAATAATAATAATAATAATTAGTCAGCATCCGCTAGAGCCTCTTGCTCTGCTCCTGAAACTTCAGATTTGTTATTATGTCTGGAAGGCAGGGACTGGTGAATGCAATGGCCTCTTTCTGCCCTGAGGTTTCATCCTTCTCTGATTTTCCAAATCAGAGCTGTACACTTTAGTGTACAGCTGTGTCCCAGACTGGATCTCTGCCAGCTCAAGGGAGAGCAGGAGATGCAAGACGACTTCTAAAATGTATAAAAATACTTTGACTGCAGTGACTTCACTTGATGTTGGGTTTATTTAATGATAGTGAGGGTGTAGTGTAAATCTCTATAGTGTTGGTTTTTATTTTTGGACAAAACCTCCTAAAATTTGCTGCAATCGAGCTCAAAGATATGGAGAGATACAGGATACGAGTGACTTTAAAATAATTCCTCATAACATCTGTTAACACTGAGACGAGCTAATGTTACTTCATTTCATGAACTAAGGAAGTGGAAAAGAGCCTTAAGGAAAACACATTAGGATAAGCTTAAGGAAGAACGTAAGGCATATGGTGGCACATGGGTAAGGAGGCCTGGATTACCTTGGTTAATAACTCATCCAACACATTTCTAATCTATTAATTTCCATATTTACCTTAAATTGCTTTACATAAGAATTTCTTAGACCTAGCTGTGGCTTTCCAGTGTATTAGAAGGTTTTTGTTTGGTGTGGAAGGATTTGTGATCAGCCAAACATTTCATGGCCCTGTTGGTAATGTGTTAGGGAGCCTTCCTGACATCAAAATTTATTTTAAGAAAACCTTGTCCTAACAGTCAGAAAAGCCTCTAAAAGCTCATCTATTGAGCCTTGAAAGCTTGTTAGAGGCTACTCCAATGTCCACTGAAGCCATCGGAAAGGGTCCCAGTGACTTCAGGATATATTTTATTGGGACACTTAAGCAAGGAGTTGGCTAAGGTGAGTATCTACTTTGAAGATGTTAATATTCACAGGACTGTACAACATCCATAAATGATGTTTTCTAGTACCCATTCAGTTTATTTTATTAAATAAGAGTATTTTTCATAAACTTACTGTCAACATTACCATGACAAACAGAGTTGTCAGTTCTGAGCTTGGCTTGGGAGGCAATCAGTTCATAGTTAATTAATCTGATTGGAAAATTAATGGGGCACGTAACTGGGTGAATGGTGTTGAGAGACTTTATGGTTCTGTCTGTTCGTTGCTGAATGATGCAGATGCATGGGATGCCTTACGTGGAAAAGGATGGCAAAAACTGTGAAATTATTCAGCAATTATTTTTTTATTCAGTGTTGGTTTTTCTGGGATTGACAGATAGCAGTGTATCTGCTGTATGAATCCTAACCCTTCCTCTCCAGGAAGGGTGATGGCACTTTGTTGAGATTCTTGCTTGTAAGTGTCATCATAAAAATAGGACCTGCAAAGCTTTCTCTGTGATTCACCACAACAAAAGACCTTTTGTTTCAAAAGCCAGACAAGACTGGTAATGGACTGCATACTTGACTAACACGTCATGTACAAACCCAACCACTTAAAATCATGGAAAAATCAGGACATCATAAATCTTACACCAACTGCATCATTTTATTTATTCAAATTTTTTTCCAGATATTTAAAATAAATAAAATATGTTCCTACATAGGCTTTAAGCACTCTGCCAACTTACAACTGCAAAACCAAAATGCAATATAATTGACTCACTGCTTCTACCAAACTGAAGTAAATAAACACTGAAGCCCCATTCATCAACCAGTCCTCTTAAGGCTCCTCAAAGAGCTGCTCCAACACATGGGTCTTGTAGCATGTCCTAAAAGTCAATAAATACAGATGGTGTCAGACTGCAGGAAGGGATTTATGAAGCCTAGGAAGCTTTTTGGGAGTATCTTGCTGGCTATACCTTCTCTGTTATATTGAAGGGAACATAATCCAGTCATCAGTGCTTCTAATGCCTGCATCTCTGAGAGATGCATCATTGAGTATTTGTCTTAGGAAGGATCTTCCCTGGAGGCTCTGGGCTTCCTAGGCCCAAACCATCATATTCAAATCAGTCAGACCACTCAAAAGTAGCTGACCCGGGTCCCAGAGCAGAGATGCACATACCAGGTGTGTGATTGCATTCTGCACCACAACCTGCTTCCAATTAAATTGCAATGTAGCCCCATGTGAAGGATGTGCTGCAGGACTAAGCCAGAAATGACAAAAACACAGATGATGAGTGCAAGTCATCCATCTGAAAGTAAGAACTGTGGCCATTTAGGCAGGCATATGTAATAAAATCTCTGAGACCCACTGTCAACAGTGAATGTAGCCCAGTCGAAGGGATAGGACTGGGCCTGAAAAAGGGCTTCTCTACAAATGGTGTGCTGGAGGTTCAGCAGAGGATGGCACAGGATAGCAGAGGCAAGAACAGACCTTCAATGACTCAGGGAAACTGAGGAGGTCTTGAACCACTAACCTTGTTAAGCTTTATTACCCTGGGTTCAGAGGAGAAAGCACTGTGATGACAGCCCTGAATTTGTTAGATGGCCTGCTAGGACATTAATTTTGATCCTTAAAGCAGAGGGAGACAACCTGAAGAGAGTGGTGGGGAAGTGGCACATAGGTGGGTGCTGCAAGCTGACCATCTCTGAAGACAGAAGGATGGTTTTGAGAATGTTTGTCTACCTTCTCTAAGAAGATAAGCATGTAAAGTTTGGTAATATTTTACTCACTGGAAAGGGAAACAATTTCTTAATGGAGAGGTTGGCTTGAATAGCCAGGAGCATATTAAAGTCATAATAATGACAAGTTCAGTCATTTCTGACCCATCAGTGTTGGGTAACTGGGCATATGTTTCATGCAACTGTACCAAAGCCGGGTGAGATAATTTGCACAAATAGAATATTGAGTGGTTGGTAATAATTTGCGACTTAACTAAAATGTCTTTTTGAGGTAGTCTGAATATTTTTCTCATTCTAGGTGTGAGGAATAAGAAAATAAATATGCAACTTAGACCACAGAAATTAACTACAATCTAGAAGCATTTAAAACTCTATTTTTTTAAAGGTAGAATAAAATTGGAAAACAAAGGCTAGATTTGTTAGGAGGGTGGGTTCAAAGGGTAATTATTCAGGGGTTAGGGTGCTCACCCAGGACTGCATGGGTCCAAACTTCCTCTCTGCCAAATGTGGAGCAAAGCCTTGAGTCCATCCTCCCCTAACCACTGAGCAGAGCTTTTATTTCTTCCGTTAGCAGTTCAAATGCATTGAGGTTCAACAAAAAAAAAAAAAAAGAGATCTAGTTACAACAGATAGAGAGAAATTGATTACAGAACTGAAGCAAATATCTGCTTAGATCGTGTCTTGATTGTATTTGTGAGCAAAAAGAGTAAAATAGGAACCAGTAATATACATTCTTTGTTCTTTAAAAAAGCCAGTTCTGTAAAGCTGAAAACAATTATAAGCCAAATCTACTGGGAGAATTTAAACAGAAAAATGTGAATGATAATTGTAAACTGTTTAAAAACATTTTACTAAAAAGCCATACTTGTTATAAAACAAAACAACATAGCTTCAGTGAAAGCTGTTCTATTATATAAAAACCCACATGTAACAATTGGAAAAAAAGAGTGAGGCAACAAAAAGTAATCTAAATCAGAAGATAGGAATGGTGATAAATTCATAAGGAAATCAAGAGAAATGTAAGTAGAGGTATTTGCCCAACAGAGTTAAAGATTTTATAAGTTAAGGACAAGAAGTTGTTTTTGATGTATGGTAGGGAAGAAAACCTATCAGTGATTTTTCTCTCAATGGATAGAAATGGTGGAATTATTTATATTAGCACAGAGAAGACAAGAATAGTTTTCCATGTTGATTGGAAAAAACCAGCTGAAAATATATAATCCCGCAGTAGTGTTGATGTATTTTCCATTACAACAATAATTCAAGAAAATGTTTAAACAGCAGCTACTAAAGTAGGTATGTTAAATGAGAGGCTTGAGCAACTTCTGTCCACAAGTTTGAAAAGAACAAGTCAAGAAACTCCTTTGACTATAAATAATGGTTTTCTAGAAGACATTGAGCAGTAGAAAAGTTTGAGAGGACTGGAAAGATAGAGTCTTACTTATAAGACACATATGGGATGAGAACACCAATCGTGTATTTCCATTTGACTTTCTCTGGTCTTAGAGAAATTAAAGCTGATGTCAGACTCTGCTAATAAATCTGTGAAAGAGATTATCATAGTAAAAACCTTTTAATAAATGTTTATGCAACTAATGATATCTTTTTAAAACAAGATTTTCATTCGGTCAGCACAGATAATAGTATTTGAAGTACTTTGAATTCTGTATGGCATTTAGCTTGGCACATGATGAAAATTTGATTAAGAAAACAAATGTTGCGTTAGTTATAAATCTTAATTATACAGATATGAAATCGGCATGTTGCATTGAAAGTAGGTTAAGTGCTGGCACACTGATTGGTCTGAAAATGCAATTGCTGATGGAAATTTATCAATTACTTCTTGTTTTGAATGGCGTCCTCAAACAAATAATAGCTGGCCTTTTGCTATTCAAGGGATTTGTCTTGGAGATTACATATAATTGTTCCTAAAAAGCCATGCAGGAGGGAAAAAAAAATCAGCAGAGTGTTAAATACATACATGAAATTAAAATCTCCTGGATTACCTGAGAAGCTGAATTCGAGCAAAAGTGGGGGTATTTTTAGTAGGACTTCAGTAACATTCCAGGAATCACTAGCCATATCTACATTAGCAAATTATTTGGCTGAATAGGAGTGGAGTAGCAGATTAAAGCAGCTCACACTGGGGTCTCTACATGCAGTGCAGTGTTTGATGTCAAATTTTATTTAACTGAGTCCCCCAGACTGAAAATCAGTTGCTGGTTCAGAGCCTAACACTTGCAGCAGCGGCTGGGATGTGCATGGTGCACACTGGAGAGCAACTTCCCAACTGCTTTCCCTCAGCAGGAATCCAGTTCCCACAAATCAAACTTGAGTGCGTGACTTGCACCCACATGCGGTAAGTGGGGTTGAGGGGAGGACACCACAACTCGCCTCTAAACCTCCCTACTGCACCAAAGACAAGTGTTTGGTGGATGCGGCCATTGAATCCACAAAGAAGATGGGATTGGGGAGTTTGTGTGTGAGCTGAGCAGGAGCTGCTGAGGGAGGATGTCCTCCTGCGAGCTGGTCTTGAGACTGACAAATAGGAAGCAGGAGGCTACATCTGCCTTTGGCACCGCTGTGGGATGTTGTTCTTAGTGCCAATTTCTACAACTGAAGAAGGATGCTGGACAAATTGGAGAGGGTTCAGAGAGAAAAGCCATGGGAATGATGAAAGGTCTGGAAAACATGTCTTATTGTGATAGAACTGAGGAGCTCACTCTGTTTATCTGACAAAGAGAAGACTGAGAGATGACTTGATCACAATCTATAAATGTGTACACGGGGAACAGAAATTTGATCACAGCTCAGTCTTTTGCTCTTGCAGACAAAGGATGTGATAAGGTCCAACTGCCGGAAGATGAAACTGGGCAACCTCAGATGAGAAGAAAGCAGTGTATTTTTAAACAAGAAGACAATTAATCACTGGAACTGCTTACTAAAGGTTATGGTAGGTTTCCTACCCTTCACCATTTCAGAATATAGATTGGTGTTTCTTATTAAAGACATGCTCTATATTACTGCTTAAAACCGTCCCTTCTCTCTCCCTGCCAGAGGATCACCAAATCCCATTAGAAAAAAAAAGAGAAAAATACAGATGGCCTAGTCGAGCCAGGCTTTCATTTACAATCAGCTCAAAATCAGGATGAACTCTGAATGTTTGTTTATTCTTCTTATTTCCCCCTATTTTATCCACTTGTTTGTTTGCCTATGGGGAAATGCATATGCACACATGTATGCACACACACACAGAGGTGTGTTTCCTACTACAAAGCTACAGATACAATGACTGTAACAAAATTTAGAGTAAACTGGTTTGCTAAATTTCAACAATGTTTTGTTCCCAACTGAAAATGTTCAGGTTCCACTAACAGTAATGTAATAAAAAGTTTCATATCGATTTTTAAAAATTCTGGCTTGAGTTGAAGTCACCTAAAATGAAACACTTGGTTCAAATTTTTCTCATAGGATTTTTCTCTGCAGCAAAATCAAAATCTTCCTGTGGAAAACTTCAGTTTTGTAGTAAGTACATTCCCATTAGAAAATTACTGTGCTGTGAAACTCCCAGCCAACTGTAGTAATGATGGCCATCACAGAGAGGGGGACAGAGAGAGGGAGTGAATTTCTTTACACTCCCTCACTCAAATGACAGAGAGAACTGAGCTTCTACCTTCCCTTTGTTTTAGCAGTCAAGTTTCCTGATATTTCTTAAGCCCAAAAACCACATGCGTATGCATTTATTGCTTGGGTATCAAACTGATAATATATTAAAAGGATTGTGATTTACTGCTGTAATTATTGGCCTCCCAACTTTCACCCACAATTATTGTGTGCATATATTTTCCAGCTTGCAAAATCCCCACTTGCCCATATAAATGATGTGATTGCATTACTCTGTACTTTCTTCGCTGCCCTAACTGCTCATTAGAGCAAACACCTCAAAGTGTGCATGTAAATATGTCGGGACTGCTTGGACTATCTGGCTCACTCCCTCTTTTTCTCTCTCTTTGTTGTTTTCCCCTCTTTTTCCTTGCCGTCACCCCACTTTTTTCCTGCTATTGTATATCACACTGTATTTTTCCTCCCATTTTTCCAAGTGTCCAAATGTTCCTGTCTGATTTATTTATGTCTGACACTATTTCAGAATGCCCAGTTTGTTTCCTTTGGGACCATTCTGTTTTTATCTCTCTTCATTTGGATACTTATTTCCTCCCCCCTCTGCTCCTCTGCTCAGCTCCTCCAGTATATAGTTTTCCTCCACTGCCCTGAATTTCTTTGCTCTGATGTTATTTTTTTCCTCTTTTAATCAGATCCCTTCTTCTTCTCTACCTCTCCCCATCTCCTGTTTTAACTCCTTCCTTTACATTTCTCTTCCTGTGCATCCCCATATGATCCAGAAGAACCATGTTGTTCACCTCACCCTGTGAGTGCAAAGGAGCTTTCCCCTCCAGCCCTGCACTTTTCCCTCCTCCTTTTCTTCCACTCTGCTTTTCCTGCCTTATTTTTTTTTTCTTCTTTCCATGCATTCTATCTTTACCTGTTTCCAGGTTTATCTAAGGCTTTTTTCCTCGACGGGAATGTGCCTGCTTGCCAGCACCACATGTACCTGGGGCAGACAAGGGCTGAGGACAATCCTGGCTGTCAGTGTGCTGTCTCAAGTCTCCCCTGAGGTTGATAACACATGTACCTGGTGCAGGACAGAAGTGTTAAGGAACTCAGTGGAAAGGAGGATGCTGTTTCCTGACCCGGTATAGCAGCAGTCTCCCACCCAGCCCAGTTGCAGCCTAGAGGTGTGTGTGCGGCTGCCTGTCTGCACTTGAAAGAAGTCATGGAGTCGCATAGCTAGTTGCATCCCAAGGTCTGGGCATGCACCCTGTGCTGGCCAGCGCTAATAGGCAGGCGAAAGCCCCCCGAGGGCCACTCACTTCCCTCCTGTAAATCCACATGTGGTTTGAAGGGATGCTTTATGAGGTGCCTCTGTATACTTGATCCCTTGTATTTTTTTCCTGCTGTGAAGCCCGAGGCTGTCCTTCACAGCTCCTGCAGTAAACCAGGGCCTTGGGATCCGGAGTCCCAGGGACACCGCAGGCAGCGAGTGTCAGCTTTCATAGAAGTCACAGGTGCTTTCATCAGGGAGCTGCTGTGCAGCCCGTGTCTGTCCTCCCTGGCGCACCACTGCTGAATGCTGGAAGCCCAGTGAGGAGGTGGATGGGCCTGGTCTGGCACAGCTTCACCTCTTTGCCCCTCCAGTGGTCAGGCACTGCATCCCTTGGTTTCTGTCCTCTGTCAGCACAGAATAGTGGCTGTCAGGTCCTTTGTCCCCTCTCTGGTCCTCAGCTGAACTAGCTGGGAGCTAAAGTGATCCCACCAGTTAAAAGCAAAAATGGAACTAGGAGAGCAACAGAAGGCCTTGAAAGAGGTGAAAGTAAGGAAGTGCATGGGAAGATCAGCTCCTGTACCTCCTCCATAGGCAGCCTCTGTAGCACGACTCAGTGTCTATAGAGCATCTCCTCTGTCAAGAAACAGGGCCCCCTTGCACAAGAAGGATGTGGCTGATAGCTGACCTTGCCTTTCCTGCAAGAGAAATGATAGTGGGACTTTTGGAACCCCCTTTTTGCATCCTGGGAAGATGTATAACTGCTTTGTGAAATACAGCATCTCTTTAAGACCCATAAGGACCATCAGAACGAATGATCCAAATCCACAGAAATGACCTAGTGTGTAGGTCTGAAAAGTGGATTTGGGTAGTGATTGCAAAAAAGCAAAAAAAAACCTCCTGACATTCTCCAAAATCTCTGTTTCAAAAGTGTTGAACATGGTGAACATAAGCTGTATCATTTCTGGAAAGGAAAAATAAAAAGTAGTGCCTTTCCCCCCAATGCCTCCAGCATCATGATGTTACAAGAAGAGGATGAACCAGCTACAGACAGAGTTTCTGGTGTCATTGTCCTATCAACTAGTGATTATCAGATTGTCTGCCTGTAATGGCATATCCAGTCATATGTTTTCCCCATCAAACCCAAAATAAATGAAAGGAGGAAATGAAGGAGTGTAAGAGTCCAGCACTTCATTCTTCATACTTCAAGAGCTGCAGCAACAAATGCTAAGGGAAAATTCCCAAGTGAGAAATGATACCAGTTCAAGGTCACATAAGTTGATGCATGGAAGTACATTATAAGAAAACTAGAAAGCTATTTTGGGGACTGTCATTGTTTATTGAACGCTTGGAGGGTTTGTTTTGATGTTCTGTGCCTGGGCTCTGCGTTAGCAGTTAAGCCAACGTTTCTAAAGCAAGGGGCTGGGAACTGGGGGATTCTGCATGCTGCTTCTGAGGACCAGAGGCTAAATTGATCCTTTTCTGAGCCTCAGAAAAGTTCCCATTTTCACATTCTGGACCATCAACATTATATGTTCCTAAGAGCACTGCAGAAAAAGTTAATTTCTTAATTTCTTGGTGTGATAACAGTCTGTTTCATAGGGAAGTGCTATATGTTTTTGTTACTACAGTCCCTCATTAAAAGCAATGTAGGGCCACCTTATCCATAGAGAAACTGTGTAAGAGGGGCTGTACCTTGGAGAAATGTTGTATTCCATGGAGGTCCCACACATAGGGTGTTGCAAAATGTGCTGCCATTTTCCTCTATCAGCATGGAGAAAAATGCTTCCTATTGCTTCTTACCAGAGCTACCCCTTATGAACCAGATATCATGTGGACCAGGAGGAAATGAGAATGATGGACAAGGAGGCCAAATGTCAGGAGACATGAGGGCGGGGGAAGGTGCCCTACAGCACCGATATGTGTCTGCCCCCTCCTTCCTTGCATCCCCATGGGGTATGTCTAGGCCCTGGGCAGTACAGGGGATGTCCTGGCAGCATAGGTAGTGCTGGGAGCGGGGTTCAGCCAGTGTTTGCATGGGTCATGCCAGTGTCCACCCTGGGGCAGGACCATGAGCAGGGGATGACCCAAAGCTTCATATACAAATGTCTTTATTTTCGCTTGTTAGGACTGCAAGCTCGTTTGAACACTGCTTGCACTAATCAAAACTCTGCCTGAAGCTAAACTGGGGGTTAGGTCATGCAGGAAAATGGGCCTCATCTTCCACCTTCCTGCGGGACCTGGGGTGGCTTGTGGTTTCTCCAGGAGGGGCTTTTCCTCCTAGAAACACCATGGTGGGCCCGGGGAAGTCTTTCCAACAAGAGCATCATTGACGGCAGTATGTTTCTCCTGGCCATTTCAGATTTACCAAACAAACGGACAGCTTGTATGAAAAAAATCCCCTGTGAGGGCTAATAATAACAACATTTGTGCTGCTCCACCCTTGCTCTGTTCAGTCGTCGCAGATGGTGAGTGGGTCCGCTCAGGGACTGACCACCGCACGTGCTGGGGCGCGGGGCTGCCCCCATCCTGGGAGTGCCTCCCCCTAATTATTAATAATAATCTTGCAAGACTGGCATGCGCTGCCGGTGCTTCCTGTGGCAGCTGAAACTGAGTCTGTAAAATAGGTCTAATTTTAGAGCACCTCGGGCTGAGCACAGAGTGAGACCAGACCCGGGAAATTTTGAGTTTTCATTGTTTCCTCAGCTGTGGGTGAAGAGCTCCCATGGACGTTTGGGAGAGTTTTTCCCAGATACGTGAGCCCTTGCCTCTAGCTGCATCTCACACAAGCTCTGTCTCCAAAACCCTGGTGACATCAGCCTCTTTTTTTCCCTTTGTTTCCACATCTTTAAAGTGGGAGACTGTTATTTTCCTACTGCACTTCAAAAAGGCAGAGATTAGTTGTGAGAATTCATAATGAACGTTGCTCAAGTATTTGAATAATAAGATGTTCAGGGCTTTGTTTTGTGAGGTAGTGCTTCAAATGTAATGCAGTTTGTTTGGGCTTCCTGGGAAGCTATGAGATGCATGTATACGTGTGTGTGTGGAGGGGGCAGGGAAATCTGAGACCTGTTTTTATATGTGCAGGGAAAGATTTACAGAACTGTGTTTTCTGACGTCTTCTTGCCATCAGTCAGTTTAATGGTGCTGTGTGCTGCTGAGCTTTTAATGTTTTGTCGTTTGGCAATAGTGGAGGGAAGACCTACAGCGAGGCCGGTCTCTGCTCAAATACAATATATATATATGGAAACCTTAACTAGCCCCTGCTGTATCACTGCACACATAGCTCCAACACTTTGTCATGTGAAAGGCTATCTGGTAGCACAGCGAGTGCAGAGTCATTTCAGTTGGCATATCAGAATACGTTGCACGAGGAAATATACTCTGTGCACAAGAGGTTTTTCTTGTAAACAAACTGACCGGCAGGCTAAAACAAAACTATTGAGCTGGGGCAAAGAAAAAGGAAAAGTCGCCCTTCCTTTGTATTCAGCAGGCTGTTGTCAGTCGATGAAGTCTGACCTTAAGAAGGCCTATTTTGTTACTGAAAGAGGTTTTCCTGTTCTACGGATGGATTAACTTGAGCTTAGAATATCCCACTCTTTTTATTGCAGGCTTTCATCTCTGCCTGTTGTGTCAACCTCCCCCAGAAAACAGAAGTCAACCCCATAGCACAACGTTGTTGGAGGTGAGCGATGGTGCCAGCATTATTTTCACCTCAATTTTTTATGAAGTGGCTGTATAACATTCTCATTTAATATTTTTATACTAATTAAACCTAATTAAAAATATTCTCATCAGGCTTTAAATGTCCTCCTTTGGTCTGGGAGCCAGAATAGGCCATTTGCAAGGTTATTTGTTTGGGAACTGAGCATCAGAAAAGTAAGAAAGCAAGGAAAAAGTTCCTCGAGCATGAGGCGGGGAGCACCAGTTACGATGGCTAGATTTAAGTTAGGCCTCAAACCACAGAGCAATTATAGGGTGTTTCTATGAAATGTTTAATTATACTGAAGCTGTATTATGGATGGACAAGGGAAGGTTTTCAGTGGTATAATGTAACCATCCCTATTCTCTGGCCCTGAAAACAGAGGGTTTCCAGCATTTTCTCTCCCTGCAGTGCTGCTTCCTGGATTTTTAGATGTTATGGCTGGAGGGATTTTTGCTATTATCTATTACAACACAGCCCATGGGATTGAATCACCAGCTAGAACAAATAGGGAGATAGCCCGTCTTTAAATATCACACATGGTAGAGAGTCTATCCCATTCCTAGATAAATTGTTGCAGTGTTTAATTCTCTCCCTTGTTAAAATCTTGGCATTTATCTAGTTCGGATTAATCTAGTGTCAGATTCCACCTACTGGATGTTGTGTCTCTGTCTGCTAATTCAGAGATCCCCCTGGTATCAGAAATATAATACAGCTACTTGCAAGCTAAGACCGAGCAAAATTCGGAATTTTCACACAGTAGGCAGATACAACTTGTCAACATTTGTTTTCAATCCAAATTATACCAAAAAACTGCTTTATTAACATAAAGAAAACCCAGAATGGAAACACACAAACAAACCTAAACCAAATTATAATTTTTTTTATTGTAAGACCTTTGTTGTTTGAATTTAGTGAATTGATTGATCATGGCTTTCTTTTGTGTCAGTTCAATATTAAAAACAAATATTTTCCCATAATGCTGCATTGCTCCTGGGAATTATTGCCTGAACAAACGCTACCCTTATTCAACATAGGCAGAGGCTTCTTGGCTGGACTACAGCTCCTGTAATGTTATATACAACTCTGAATTAAGTGACAAATTACTCCGTGGCTGGCCTGCAGGAGAAAACAGGTACCTACACCACAGATAAATTTATTCACAAGAAGGTGAAGTTTAAGGTTTCCTTGAACAGAACAAATCGAGGTGGGGTGGCTTACAGTGAACTATTTCATTTTGCTTGTCCTGAAGGAAAATTAACATTATTTCTTCTTTATACAAGTTTGTGTGGAAATTTCATTTTCTGTTGCTGAGACAGAATACCCAGTCAGCTCTGTTATAAACCACACAAAAATCACCATTCATTCTCTTACTGGATAAATTAAATGAATTGAGATTTTTTTTTTCAGTATCTCACTAACACCTTTTGCCAATTGCAAGTATATTTGTAATTCTTTCTTGAACTCTTTCCAGTTTGTCAGTAGTACTTTTTAAAATATAGACATCGGAGCTGGACCTGCTCTCCGTCTACTATTAATATTCCAAGGAACAGTGAGCATCTGCCTTTCCATCCTTGTGTTTTATAGTCCCCTGCTTGCACATACCAAAATCACATTTTCTCTCTTCTTCAGTGCATTGCATGTGGAACTCTTGTGCTGCTCAGCTGGTTATCAGCCGTGACTTCTAAATCCTATTCTAAGTCTCTGTTTCTAAAATACAACCCACATCCTCAGTGTACAAACTATCTGGGATACTCAGAATTATGCTTAACTGTATAATAAAATATGTTGGTTTTATTTTTCTGTGAGCTCAGGTTACTGTACAGACCAGATTGCTTGTAGAACAGATCTGCTTTTCTCATTATTTACTACTCCATGATTTTCGTGTCATCTGCAGACTTTGCAAGGAATGGGTGTGGATTTTTTTATACTGGATCACAGATAAACATATTAAATAATGAAAGTAAATGCAAATGGGCCTCCTGTGAAATATCCCCACTGTAAGGGCACTCTCCGTTGAGTTACTCTGGAGACTCCTCAGTTTTTAGTGTGTTTAGTATGTGCTATACTGTCTTTCTAGAAGATCAATTTTCTGGTGTGTTGTGCCATGCTGAACACAGACATTAGCAGGATGGTTAACATTTGTAGTTGCTGTCTGAAAACACCCTGCTGACTTTGGGGATATAAAGTATTGAATTAGAACTGTAATGTTATCCAATGTTTCCATCAATACACCATTTTCTGCCCAACTGCAAAACAGACCCACTCTCATCATTGCCAAAGACCTTATCTTTTTTGTCTACCCTAGTTATTGTCTTACACTTATGGGAACTGTGTTTATAATATCTGATGTGTTTATAACCTTAGTGATATAAGCTGGGAATACATACTTGGTGCTTTGATACTTGGCTACAAAAGGCATTACATTATTCTTTGCACCTATCACGGCATTTTTCATTGCATTTAAATTTTACTCTGGAAGATTGATTGCTTTTCTTAAGTAGGTAGAAGAAGAAGGTACAGAAAGTGTTCCCAGTGTTTAAGAGTAGAAATAGCTGGAGCTGGAAGTGTGACTAGTGTGCTGCAATGCCACAGAGTGATAGTCCCCTGCAAATCACAGCCATAGGGAGGAGTGAAATTGTGTCCGGAGTCCAGCCTCTTCTTGCAAGAAAGTTTGACACCATCTTCCTCTTTACCTACATGAAAAATCAGACTTTCCCATGACAAGCCTAGGCTGCCACCGATTTTAAAATTAATAAATAAGGTCTGTGTTAATGGTTTACACTCAGATGACGTGAAGCTGAGATTTTGCTCTCACATCTCTGCCAGATGGGGTAGGTCCCTCAGGAAACATTTACTAAATCAGAAGCTGCAGATCGCAGTGTCTCTACTTGGGGTGCTGTGGGCTCTGCTTCTCTCATGCCTCCTCAGCAAGAAATGATAGCTGTGATCATGCCCAGGCTTGCAATGCCAGCTTATATCACGGGAGACCAGCATGTGCTGAGCAGCACAGCTGAAAAACCACATGGTGATTTCTGTTCAAAGCCCGCTTCAAGGCAGCAGGTACAGAAAAAAGCAGAGTTCAGGTACTCCATATTGGTATTTGTCAGAAGAGGTTATGTCATCATCCTGCCCTTTCATATCAGTCTTGCAGGATGTTCCCAAAGGCTATCAATGATGCAGGGAAGTGGTCATCCCCGTGTACCCAGAGGGTTCAATGGAGTGTGCATGACACGACTGAGAGCAGGAAGCTCATATACAGCAGACAATATATGCAAGATTTCTACAGAGGATTGTTTGCTCCACTGGAAAATTCAAAACTGAAAGGAGTGGAAGGCGCCAGCTCCCTGGTCAATGAAGATAGAGACTTTCTGATTTCAAGAGATATAGCTTTAAGCAATATGGCAGAAAGGAACTTCTTTCTCTCCAGGCTAGCCTTAGGCTAAAGTCAGCAGTGGTGGACAGCCTGTGGAAAGCAAACCAATGCTATATGGCTTATATGTCCAATGCACATCCCTGAAACAACCCAGAGTCATGGATCAAAAGCAAAAGTGCTTACTGTTTGCACAAAGAGTTTGCTGAATACTTCAAATACAGTCATGTGTGAATCCAGGGAAAGCAATGAAAGGGAAAACAGTTGTCCAGCAGAATAATTTATTAGAATTAATTTCTCTGTTTTTATTCCTTCTTCCCAGTTCTTTGGACTGGAGGGTTGTTAGCAATATTTTAGAAGCTGGATACAAAATCTAAGTTAAATTCATCCCTGTGTAGAGGCCCAGCCGTAAGGTTTTTATTACACTAGGGTGCCATGAAAGCCTGGTTTTGAAGGTTGCCCTGGTTCGTGGGCCTGGTGATGCTCATCCTCTGTGATCTGGTGATGCCTCAGATCGCTGCCTGCAGGCCCTTGGTTTCCTAACATGTCCCTATTTGCATAAGAAAAGACTTCCTATTTTAAAACCTTCCCTAACCTACAAATTAGTGCAGATGAATGGCCTCTTGTTGGAACTAGAGTGGTTATCCAAGTTCCAACAATAGCACAGCCAATGCCAGATTTTAAACCCTCATAATGCATATAATTGTGCGATATTATACCAGAGGGGAAATTTGTTCTGTAGTCCAGCTGGTGATTAGCTTTACATTGAGGCATTGGGATTGGATACCCCTTGAAACTTTATCCTGGTTAACGTAACTACAGCTGGTATTTTGTGGTATAACAATTCAACCCTTACTCCTGAGAGCAGTCCCACTGGGACAGACCTGGAAGTCCTTGCTCAGATTTTACTCAGGCAAAACTCTCTCCACCTTCAGTTAAAGTTTTGACCCAATAAAGTCCAAGTGAGAGTACCGGGAGGTGATCCACCAGCATTTCTTTGTTTGTTGGACACTGTTTATTCACTCAAATAAGGATTACAAGATCAAACTCAAAACAAGGCACAAATACCTGCTAGAAATGCTGAAATGCCTTAGCTAGGAAGTGCTAAATTGTATTTTATTAATAGCTCATCTACACTAATATCCCAGCAATGCTGACAGCAGCTGTAACACTTCTTTGGGCGTTACTCATAACTCAGTTTTCTGTGCTTACCTGCTTATTCTCTAGGATTACATTAAACCAGTAATTAATGGCTGGCTGTAAACAGAACCATACCTATTTATGGCCCTTCCCTTCTGCATAACCACTTCTTGATGTGCATGGTCCTACTGTTCCTTCTGTCTCTAATCTCTTTTTGAAGCTTATGAACTAAAGTAAATTCAAAGCATTTACTTTGCTGGATATTTCCAAAAGAGGAATTATCTGTTATGAAGAATTCCCTCATGTATCACCCTCTTTTGTCTTTTTTATTTTCTTTTTTGTGACCATAAAATTAAAAATGATGTTTTTGAAAGTTAAATTGCAACATTGTTGATGTTTTTGTGTTTAGCCCATTTTGAGAAAAATCTTTTTCCCATAAAAAATGAAACAACCCAATACTGAACAAAAACGCATACAAAAAACAATGCCAGCTGAGAAGAAATAAGATTCTTCCTTAACTCTCATTCTGACCGTTAAAAAATTATGGCTTAAAAATGTATTTCAAAATCTAGTTTGAAAAATGAAAAATGTCAATGGTACTGATTTTTTTCAAGTGAAAACAGGGCTGAAACCCTTTAAGAGCAAACAGAACAGAAAAACTATTCCCTAAGAAAACAGTTAAATCTGTTTGCTATGGATATGTTTATTTCAAAGATATGTGGTAGCAGTACTCTTCAAAAGGTATTTGGGAATTGCAGACAAATCTGCCTTCTTTCACTTGTTGCATTTTGTTTCATTTTGAGTGCATTTTTTATTCTAGAAGAGTATGGATAGCAATGTACTTTTATACTTCTACAGACACTGTATTTTATATATCTCTAACATGTGTTTTCCTTTGTCCATTGTAAAATAAATGGTCCTGTTTATTCTTTTTTTACTTATATCTCCTGTAGAAATTCCCTCCCACACTATTAATACTTTGAATCATTTTCATTGCAGCATTCGGATCCTTTTAAATGTCTTCTATGTCTTGTTAAACAGGATCAAAAGAGACTCCAGAGCTGTAGATGAGAGCAAAACTTCAGCCTTTCCACCACATAACAGTCTATATTATGTTACTTTTTTAAAAAAAAAAAGTCTAGCACCTTTGTGCAATGAGCCACCCAGAATAACACCTTCGATGCTGAAAATACAGGAGGGTTAGGACTGCCAGACTGGTTGGGTCACACCAAAAGTCACTGTAACCTAACAGTTTTTTGAACAGGAGTTAACAGTGGCTGAGTGGGAAGAGTGGAGAGCGGGGCAGGCTGGAGGGATGCTTCCCCCCTCCACCCTTCCCATAGTCTGTCTCAGGTTGCAGCTAAGCCATCATTTTTATAGCTGCTAATGGCTTATTCTCCACTAATCTGGATAATCCTTTTTTGACCACTTTTATACCTTTGCCTTCCACAAACCTCTTCTGCAATCAGTTATGGGAGTTGGCCTGTACTGCGTGAAAACCTATATCTTCATTTGCTTGAACTGGTTGCCTTATGATTTAATGGGTGTCCCTTGGATCTGGTACTGTGAGAAGCAGTGGTATGGTTCCCTACCTACCTCTGTTGCACCATTTGGGATTTTATTTTATTGTCCATCCTTTTCTTTGTATAATTTCCTTAAAGAGCTGGAAGGTTCATATAGTCCCAGGAGCTGAATGACAAAGTAAATCTCTAGCGAGGTAGGAAAAAAAAGGGAAATAAAACTCTGATTTACTGAATGTGTTATGACAGATGTGATTAAATTCTTGAGAGTAAGAACTAATTGGACTTAATTGTGAGGCTGGTTACTCTAGTAGAAACATATGTAGAGTTTATATATTTGGCTGGTATACTTCATGGAGGCTATGCTGGCCAATGGAAAGATATAAATGAACTTGGCAGTGTAAATAATACAATTCATTGAATTAAATGTTTTGGATAAATCGATAGGCATTGGGATTCATGTCTAAGCACAGAACTGAAGGGAACTCTTTTGGGAGAAGTTCTGATATTGAAGCATGTACCAGAAGGTGGAAAAGAAAGAAAGAATTACTAAAAGGATCCTTTGAAATAATTTCCAGTTTACTTTTGTCTCATGAGAAGTTTATTGCTTGGTTGTGCTGCCTGTGAAAGCGCCAGCTGCTTTATAAATGAATGGTGTTACCCCCAACATCTGAGGATGGTTTTGAATCACAGAATGTCACATTTTCCAGGAGTTGAACCATGCCTGCATGGGCACAGACCTGTGACACCTGCTACGCCATATTTCCGTGAGGTTTTTAGAATTGATATTGGTGCCATTTGACTTTTTAAGTATGGTGAGATGTATTCAGCCGTTATACTTGCACACAGTCTTGTTGAGAAATTCTACACTGAGATATATGCATTTATTCATACTAAATGCTTGAGTAACTGGCAGCCTATGAGCTCTCTTCCGTCTCTCTAATCTCCGTGCTTCGGTGGTGTATTGTAATTTTGAATCAAGTACTAAATTCTCTCTGCAGCCCAAATTTTCCAGCATTTACTAAACACTAATTGCCAACTCCCTGAGTAAAAACCTTTCTGCTTAGTGCATGCATTACACATTAAAAAACTATCTAAATAGGGTATATCTTCAGATTTAGCAGGGAGTTGGCTGAAATGTCTCATGATTTCTTTTCAGTCTTCAAGAAAATGATTCAGAAGGAAAGGAAGCAAAATATCCTAAAGCAAGAAAGGGAGGGTAGGGCCGGTCTGCATTACAATGAGCTCAGCAGACTCCCTGGGGGAAACTAAAGGAACTGGTACTGTGTTAATTCTCTGCTGGACCCTGCCCCTCGAAATGATGGAAGGGTGCACACCTTTCACTAATGATAGGAACAAAGCCAAGGAGAGGTTTAAATTTTTTCCTGGGCTGCCCAAAAGCCTCATGTCAGCAGCACCGGTGCCCAGATTGGTAGGAAAGGGGCAGGTTCATCCAGCTGGAGCATGGAGAATTGGACAAACTTCTCCAGAATGGGCACAGGGTAGCAGGATAACATAATGCATCATGTGGATAGCTTGATTCATACCCTGCGCAAGGTGTCTGATGGACTAATATGCTTATCTTACTGGTATAAAGCCTGGAGGAGCTTCAGGCCCCAGAGCTGCGTGGGGTCCATGGAGATGGATGGGCGATGTCCCAGGGCTAGGAGGGGACCATCCTGCAGTGGGCTTGAGGGCTGCGCTCTGAGGCTGTAGCTGAGCCCCTGTGGTCCATGGGGGAACCAAGGAGGGTGTCTGTGGCTCCTGCAAGGCACTTATCATCTCCTTCCACTGGGCATGGAGACTGCCCTTGGCATGCTGGCAGGGAGCTGGAGCTGAGGAACTCATGGCCCTAGCTGTGAGTACAAGGATGTGCAGGTGGAGAGCAGGTCTCAGGGGCAGGCTTGGGGCACTTGCATAGAGGATGCAGAGTCCCTTGCCTTTGAGTAACAGCTCCTCAAGCCCTGTGACCACTTTGGTAGTGCTCAGGTGATTTATCAGTGAAGCACTGGTCTCAGCACACTTTTTCCTCTCGGGCAGGAAAATGATTACCTATTGGAAACGTAAAAAATGTTCATACTAACGAATCTCTGTCTATTGCCTTCATTATTGTGTGAACCACAACAATTTTGAAGATACAAGTATTTTCCATCAAGACTATGAATAACACCACTTGGCAAACCATCCCTATAACAAAGAATAAGCCTCCAACTTTTTTTAGTGACTTTACATACAATGTGCCTTAATTACTGGCAAGCATGTCAAGAGCCTATTCCCACATGTGTCAACACTTCCTTAATACACTATAATTCATCATGTTAGCATGGCAGAAACAAGGTATTCTACATCTTTACACACATCCTTCTCCAAGTTCTGGTCCTGAACTGAGTATTAAATGAACACAAAGTCTTCATCTAGCGAACAAAGAACAGACCACAGCATCGAAACAGTAAGGTCCCCTGAGTCAATCAAAGTCATACATCACAGAGCACTTTATCATATTCTTCACAACACTGTCTAAATCCAAGAAGCACTGCTTTATTGTCAAAAGGACATTCACTTAATAACAGCAGTAAATCCAGAAAGGCAGGCTAATTTTAGACAGAAAACTTGGCTAAGAGAGAACCCTATCGTTTCCCACTCCTGACATTTTTATTCATTGAGTTCATTTTCATGCTAGTTGTGTGATTAAATGCAGATAGGGATTTATTTCCTTTTAATAAAAAAATACATGATTCTGAAAAAAGCCAAAATTGCTAATAAGGGACCTGATCCTTTTCCCACAGAAATAAACAATAGTTTTGTTGTTGGCTTCAGTGATGACAGGAATCGAATCCATGAATCTCTGTTGGAAGAAAAGGTTAAAATTCCATTTTAAAACTCTTCTTGGACCATACATTAACCCTCTGGCAGTTCTGGGGGTAACCAAGAACCAGCATGATTACTTTTCTAATCTGCCTGCATGTGTGTGCAAATGTATGCGGTGGTATAGGGAGCCATTTCATAAAGAAGCAAGTGAAAATAAATCTGTCCTCAGCGTGTTGAAGTGAAATGTTTTATTTGCACTCGTAAACCAAAGTGCTTGCTGTATTTTTGCGTTGCAGTTTTATTGTCGACAGTGATACATCTCCCTGCCTTATGCATAGATATTTGTACAGAGCCAAGGATCTTAGATGAAGGAAAGAGGTACCATATACTGAAAGTAAATGTGAGAAATGCTGAGCCTTTTGAGGAACTGGATGTGAGCTCCAGAGAGCACGTATATCTTCCCTATTAGTCGCTCAGTCAAAAGTAACTGGGTTTAAGATGTACGCAGAAGAGGATCCAATTATTTTCTTGGGTAGGAATTGCTTGGGTAGAAATTACTTAAGTTCCACTAAGGATCAAATTTTGATCTTCCTTACGCCACTTCGAAACTGTTAGGACTACACTGAATCGATTGAGCTTTTCTGTAGTAGCGAGCTTAAAAGAGATTTTAAAAGGTGGTGCTCAGAGAATTTGATCTTTTTAAAATGGTTTGCGTCCTTCCACAGGCAAAATTAAAACAAGAATTATTTTCAGTTAAAAATGTATTTTCCTTCAATGGTGCACATTGCCCTGCACCAGTGGGGCAGAAGCAGCTATATTTCCAGCATAGCTGTCCTGACTGAATGGGCTTTCTGGCAGGAGAACAGGACAAGGACTCCTCCACCTACTTTCTCAACTGCTCCACAGATGCTTCCTACAGCTTTTCTGTTACAGTATGGTAGCAGACAGAGCTAGACAAATAGTTCCTAATAAGTAATTCAATAAATTTCACCTCCCTGTTTCTGTTCACAAAGTTTCCATCATCTGAGCACAATTTTCTTTCATTTGATCATTATTGAAATTTATTCAGAGTGATTCATCAAATATTTTCTATGAATAATTCTTGGTCTGTAGCTTGTTTGCAATCACTTGGTCAAGAGTATATTGATACTTGAAATTCAAGCTGTTTTGGCTGGATGCAAAGAATGTTCCCTAAATGAGTATGTTTAACATTCAGAATCTTTTTTCCAGTGCAATTTCTCTCCATTACAAGCCTCAACTTGACTTTGCACAAATATTCTACAATATTAATTTTAGGTGATTTTTGGTGAACATTCCTTGCTACAAAAGTAACAGGTTTAAGCACTCACTAAAATCAAATGCAAGAGGATTTGCAAACACTGGTCAGACCAAATTTCTGTCCATACCTGAAGGAATATTTTCAGGGCCTCATGCAGAAGTGGCAAGGTTATGTTGCAGCTTTGGCATCATTCTGCTCAAATGTAGTTTTACAATTGATGTGAAAGAATGATAAACTGATTCCAAGCACAGAGATATAGATGTTTTTCTGGTTTCTGTGCATATATTCATCTGCAGCCTCATTACGGCATGTGCAAAAAGGATGTGTTATCACTGCTTCATGTGTAAAACACATTACGAAAACACTAATGCATTTGATCCACAGTAAGACATACACAAAATGTAATGTGGTTTGGATCCAAATATGTTTACTGCATCTGCCAGAACTTAAAATGACAGCAGAGCTTGTTTCTTAAGGCATTAGTCTGGTTAAACAGGAACATCCAAAGCCTGTCTGACTGTTTCTAAATGCGTCGATGAGGTTTGGGTTTTTTTTTTCCAGTTGTGTGTTTCAGTGAACAGAGCAATGGCATGATTCTTCAGGGTAAAGATGGGCTTGGAAAGGCTTTGTTTGTCCCTCCCCTACAATACCTTTCTGGAGAAAACTTTCTTGTTTAGGACAGTTAGGTGTTTCTTGCACTGTTGAATAGGATTGCCAGAAGGAGTCTATTCCTCAAAGCACTGACTGTGGCCAAGTTCTGGTCTGTTCTGTACATGGCAAAGCTGTGTTGCTTAGATTTCAAAATATAAAATAACGTATTATTCTCAAATCTCAGATACTACATTTAATCCTGTTATTGTCTTTATTAGCTTACTAGATAACTGTCGAAGCAAAGCATTCTTGTATCAAACAGGTTTATACTCCCTTGTATGTAATAGAGACAGTAGGGAAGAAAGATACTTCCCCCTCACCCTTCTCATCAGGTTTAATAGAAAAATATAGGCCAAAAATATTTGTCTCCATGGAATTAATCTTTTTTTCATTGTGTGCACTGATAAATGTTATCTGGCAACTCTGTATGAGTTTTCACCAACAATTGGAAATTGCACACATTAGAAATCTCTGCTACAGCCTAGGTGGTTACAGCCCTTGCCCCCTGATGAGGATTGTCTGGTCTGATGAGTATGAGCTATTTCATTTCTACTAAAGAAGAATTATTGCTTGTGATTTCTTGGCTAATAGTAGTTCCTTCAAATCAAGTGTGGGTGTTTCCTTACACAAGCACTAATGATCTACAGAGCCTACCAGCCTGATTCGCATTTACACTAAGGTTAGTGTGAGTAACCACCTTCAGCTAAGTTATAAATTACACTTTGAGCCTCTTTATGTTGCTAGGGTTTATAAGGTAACTTTAACATAACTGAGAGCCAGACACTATTGACTTTAGGTCTATGACAATTTCAGTCCCCCTATATCAGCTTGAGAATAGCCAGGGCAGGAACTCATCACTTCCCTCCACATTGTTTTGCCGGGTGGACATTGGTCCCCTCCAGCCTCTCTGCCTTGGGACACAGCTGAGATCTTAGAGGAGTGGGGGGAAAGAAGGAAATCCCCCTTGCTCTCTAGTTATTAGGCATATGAGAAACCCTGTTGCAAGCTCCTGCTTTGATGGAGCAGATTTGAGTCTCTAGCAGTGCAGGTGGCTCTGCTGAGGGCACAGGGTTTATTTCTCCTGCTAAGCTGAGGCTGTGGATGTGAAATGAGTCCTGCAATCTCTGGATTAGCAAATCAGACTGTAAATGGAGAAGAGATGCCTGCTGCCTCTCTCATGATGTTGCGATAGACTGAAATTCATGTTCTTGGTTTGGGACATCCTTTCTCCAGAAAAAAGCAAGTGAATATTTTGAGAAAGCAAGTGCTGTTTCTGTTCCATCTCTTATCCAGAAGCATGTGATGTATGCAAGAAATGAAAATACCCATTTTGTTTCCTGCATTATCCCCACTTCTACCTGTAGCCAGCATATATTAGTTGGGCTGTAGGGATTAGAAGAAGCAATCTCACTGCCTCCTGGTCAGGATCACCAGATCAAGTGTCTGAGTGCCCTCCAAAGAAGCTTGAACTCCCTGAGAAGAGGATACTGAACTCTGTTTGTTATAAACATGATAAATATTTTTACCACTGAGCTCATGCACAATGGAGGCAGTGGTACAGTTGCAATTGCCGCTTCTTCCACCCATGTTTGTGGTGAGATGGATTTATCCAGCATGCCTGGAGAAGCAGGTACTTCTAGAGAACCCAGCTCTAAACTGCCCCTGGAGTTATCCAAATGCTCAATGGGATTTCACAGGTCTGAATTTTGGAGTGAGGCACCTGAGGTGACCATTAATCACCATGTGTTTCACCATCCTCTCCTCTCCCCTCCCCGGTGTTTTCGTGGCTCTAGCCCAGTGATTTTTCTCTGTTCGTCAAGATGAGCCCACTAATGCCATGGTCAGAAGACCATTGCCTCTTTTCTTCTCCTGGCAAATTTCCTTCAGACATAGGAACTTTTTCCCTGGGCTTTACTTTTCTACCCATCATGTGTAAGGTAACCCCCACCAGAGGATGCAGGACCCTTCCTCCTTTACACTGCCTGGCACAAGGCAGGCCAGCAGAAAAGCTAGTTTCACACAGTGTGTCACCACTTAGTAACAGACAAACTGATGTAATTTTGACTTGTATTATGAAGACTTTGCTTTTTCTATAAATTATACAGTGGCATATTAAATAATTACAGTGCAATGAGACTTGTCCAAGTAAGTGCATGTTGTGATTCATTATCCCTGCTTTTTATTGTGTTCTTCACTTGCTTTAATTTGGTAAATTCAGTGATTTGAAATGAGTCTCTAGTTCTGAGCGTGAAACAGGGAGGACTTACTGTCCAGTTTGTTAACTTAGTCATAAATAGTAAAAAAACCCTGAGCAGTCAAAGTCAGTCACTAATATAGGTGCTTTGGAAACAATTGTCCAGCCTCACTGCAAAGAAAGAAATTAACTTGTGCTGAAAGGCAAAGAAGTATTTATTTGCTATATGTGCAAGTGTAGATTGCATGTAACAACCTACTGTCATGAGTCAAGTACAGCTTCCCACTACAGGGTATGAGGTATCCGTTACCATTCCCTCTGCTCTTCCCATTTGCTTCTGCAAAAAACACTTCCCGCTTTCACTTCTGCTCCTCTACCAAAGCCTCAAAGCCTTTGCCTTTCCTAGTATCCAGAGGACTCCTTCTTTCACTTATGCTTTTGATTCAGCTTTTATGAAGCCTTGAGGTCACCTCTCCCTCCCCTCTTCCATAAGTTTCTAGCTGACAATTTTGTTGTTCTTTGTCATGCACTTGGTTGACTACTGAGGTTGCAGGTGATGTGGCAGGACGAGGCAAAGTGGAGGTAGGGTGCGTCTTGTGGGTCTGGAACATTATGGAGTCTTCAGAGGATATTCTTCGTCATGTGAAAGGGCAACAAGATGAATAGAAGTCTCAGGATTAAGTATAGAACATAGAGAGGCATGAAGATCCTTTCCTAGGGTGAGTCAGGAAGGACCTGAGACAGTTCTTAGATGTCCAAATGACAGCCCTTATATGCCATCTCTTTCCCCAGCACAGTGTGATACTCCACCCAGAGCTTCAAGGGATCTGCCCAAAGGTTCAGAAGGCCTTCAGTGGGTGGCAGCCTCCCTTTTCTGCAGGCAGAACCCTTTTCCATTTCCAAACTGTGCTTATGAGGCTGATTGGCTGTGAGTGTAGCATAATTGTCTGTGCTGTGCTCTGCACATGTGAAGCTGGACAGGTGCCTCCGATGCCCTGGGGAGTTGGGATGGGAGCAGCAGAGGCTGCGGGTAGCAGGCAAGCCTCTAGGTGCAGGATTCTACAACATCTGATGGGGCAGTACTCTCCAAACAATGTTTCCTCTGAGAAAAGGGCAGTGTGGGGCTGGATAGAAACCTCCTGCGAGCAGGGTTAGCCCATGCCCTGCCACATGGACCATATTGGCAAAGTAAGATCTAATGCTGTGACTGACTGGGAGAGCCTTGGTTAGTACAAAGACAGATTTGTGTGCAGCAATGATTTAAAAAAACAAGGAAAAAGTTGATATGAATAAAAGCTACCATGTAAAATATAATGGGTCCAAAATAGCGTCCACTAGACCCAATCTGGATCAAATTTGTGCTTAAATCACAGGCACACTAGTTCCCTTACTATTTGTAGCTAGTCTGAAGACTCTTCCTTGCCACATGGGATTTCTACATTAATTTTTTTTTCAAAGTCACCATAAAACTTTGCTGCTCGACAAACATCTGGAGACTACACCTTTCCCTCACCTTTTTGGTGAACTTGAGATTTGTCCAGCAGTCAGAACAGGAGGGGTTTGTTTTCCCTACTAGTACTTCATCGTGTAGCAATGGGCAGCTAACGCTGCTGAGAGCAATACCTCCAGCTAAGCAAAATGTCTTTCCTCTTGCCACGTGCAGAGGCTGCGAAGCTGCAGATCCACCAGGCATGCCAGCACCTTCTGTTTAAAATCTATTTTTCCTTTGGGTTTGGTCCAACAGTTCAAAGCCAATTGCAGTTGTTAGGTCCAGACTGCTACGAAATGGCTTTCTCGGGTAGCGTCTAATACCTTTCCTTGACAGCGGGCTGTACTGGAGCGTGTTTCCATGTCCTGGCTTGGGGTTAGTCACATTCAGCATGTTGTACAAAATGGAGGCTCAAATGTAAAATGGAATTCACAGTTGGAGACTGCTGTATCCCACTGTGTCGTGGCATAAATGGCACTCTTCCAGCTGCCTGGAACAGCACGCTTGCCCCTGGTGTCCCTGCCCTGGAGAGAAAACAGTAAAACTAGATAGGGAGATGGACAATAAAAAAAGATTGGAGGCATGGAATGACTTCCATATGAAAAGTGACTGAAAGGTTGGGCTCATTTAGAGAGGAAATGAAAAAGTATATGGTAGAGCTATCCAAGCTAGTTAATAGAACTAGGAAGATAAATCAGATGCTCTTCCTTACCATTTTTTCTTACACAAAAAACCCCAGGGTAACACTCAGTGAAACTGAGACAGCAAATTAAAACTGATAAAATCAATTGCACAACATATATTTAAGTTATGAAAGTCATTATTCTGGGATATCACTGAGATCAGGAAGGCAGAGGGCATCAAAGAGGTACAGAAATTTCTGTGTAGTGGAAATACCTGTGGGATCTTAACTATGAATAAATAAATAGAAAAAAACCTAAGGTATTTTGGACTGGGTAGAAGACATATAAAACCTTCCTCTTGCTTACTGAACCTGGCTTTGATGTATCTGGAGGTCTTTTGGTGTCCCTGATCGTGGACTGGCAACCATCTGAAGTAAAAGGAGGGTGTCTCAGGAGAGTGGAGAGGTGTGAGACGTGCTGGTGCTCTTCCCTCTGTGCCAGTGCTTTGAGTACTGCAGCCATCAGTGCCTTTCAAAAAAACTGGCAACTGTTGGATTTTGGTGGGTTGTTGAGTTTGGCATAAAGGAAAGACAGAGTAACAAGGCATCAGGGAGAGGACCTAACTGTGTAGTAGCTCCTTGTCAGAAGAATTTTCACAGATCCCAAGACCTCTTGGTCCCTAGATGCCCCTGCCTTGGATACATATCTATAGGGCCCTTAGGGCAAAATCCAAAGAAGGATAAGGACACTTAATTTAGGCTGTCACCAGGTGCCAAAATTTGAGCCAAAAAACCTCTAAGGTTCCTACAACTTTGCAGCTGTGTACAGTCAGAAGTTCTGCTGGTTTGGCTGAGCTGAACCTAAATCTTTCAAGAACTAGAGTTCAGGAGTCTCCACTGCTGAGGCAAGTGTCCAGAGCAGAAGACTGCAGAGCCCCAGCCTGTCCCTTCTCTGGCCTCATGAATTCTCATTTTCCTTCTGGCACAGGGGCTTATCTTCATCAGGAGGTATGGGAGCTGCTCCACCTGCCTCCCATGGAAACAAGCAATTAATGTGTTCACAGTTGGGTGGCTAGGACATCTTTATGGGAGGGAATGATATGGAGTCTGAGCACCCTAAGATGAGAGAACTTACCTCTCTTGCTCTTCAAGCAAACCACAGGCTAACTGCTGAGCTGTTATGTAGAAGACTCTTACCACCACCCCTGTTAATGAAAGTATCCCAGGCTTTCATGACTCTCAGGGAACTTTCGGTGTGCTTTGAACATGTTTACTGGATTCAGCCTCCATGAACTGAGGCACAATCCACGAATCTCACAGTCTTTCGCGGAGATGGAGAAAAAGTATTTGGCTCAGCCAGTATCATGGTTCCATTGGGCATGCTTTGTAGCAGAAATGTTGACGCCAAAGTAAGCTTTCCTGTCCAAACTCAAGTGCTTACAGACTCTCAGACATCTAAAGGATTAAGCAAATCCTTTGTGGATCACATATTTGGACATGGGTGACTAAATTCTGCCTAAACTGCTTGAGAAGTAGGTTTGTGCGCATTGCAGTTTTCCAGTTCCTTCCAACTAACCCTTTGGTGTTATATTGGTGATAATTACCTCTCTCTCTTTGACTGTCTGTCTCAAAGGGACTTATTTTCTCACTAGCCTAACTTTTTGCACAACTGGTAGAAACCATCTTCTCTCTCAGAAAGCCTCATTGACTAACATAGCCAATTTCAGAGTAATTGTTTGCATTCCAGATTTAGTTTTGAAGTTTGCTGCCTCCATTTCTGAAGTAATGAACAGCTCCTGTACCTCGTCTGTTTTTTCCTAACCATTTCAGCTGGTATGATGCAAGATGTTATTTCTTTCTATTGGCTTTAGCGTGTTTCCATGAGAGCGTTATGCGTACAAGAGCATTAAATGTCTGTGAAAGACACATCCAATATCACTGAGCGTTCTCAACAGCTCAAAGGAAAACCAAGCACTTTGTCTAAATTTGTACCTCTTGCAGCCAGAAGATAAATATTCTGACCCTGAGAGGGAAGAGGAATGAGTTTTCTACCATTGACAGAGAACTGAAGAGCTGTGTAGGTAGACTCAGTTATTACAGTCCTGCTGCTCAGCCACTGTGCTCCCCACAGAAAAGCCGTGCAGCTGTTCTGCTATTTTTCACAAGACTGACTCCTTTTTTAGCTGGTTGTACCCTGGGACAACTCCTCCAGGAGTTCTGCCAGCTACAGCAAGATTTGGGAGGGCCAAGGCCAGCTCTGCATGAGGAGCAGGCAGGAGGCAAAGACTACCTGTTGCAAAGAAATATGAAGGACAGTGAAATATCCAGGGTGAGATTCATCCTGGCTAGCTGCTGATGTCAAGCGTAGAGATGTCCACACCTGTGTTAGTCATCTAGCTCCCCTGAGAGCCCATGGAGATCTATTTAAGACATTCTGCATTAGAGCAAGATGAAGCATGTCCAAAAGTGTCTGTTTATCCCCTCCTCCCCAGTGCCAAATGAGTCCTGTGGTAACTAGGTCAGACATAGACATCTACATCCAGTTGATCCCATCCTCAGCTGAAGATGAAGTGGGCGAATGCTTGCCTCTTTGCTGAGACTGGCTGGACCTGCAGAGCTTGCTCTCACTCCACATAATGTTCTGCTGCTCCAGAGAGGGAGAGCAGCTGCCCTCAATGCATTTGCTTTGCTCCCTGCTACTTGTGCCAGGAGGGCGGTGGCACACCTGCACCTCTCCCCAGCCACATCTGGCTGAGGGCAGACAGATGCAGTAACAGGCCCTCCACAGAAGGCACCTCCCAAAGGCCTGCTACATGGGGAAGACTCTGTTGCAGCATTTGAAGTAGGGGTGGCCAGTGAGAGATGCATCGCTCTTGCTTTCATTTTGTTTTCACCCACATGGCACGTAGCTGCTTATAGAATGAGTTCCGTCCCTCTAGGCTATACACATGCTTGCATGTGCTGGATGCACACATATAGATGTGTGTCTGTATGCCTTATTTTAAGAATTAAAAATGCTTCTTTTTGCCTCAGACAGTGCTTCCAGAGCTTGCCTTTTCAGTTGGGGGGACTGTGTTTTTAATCTCACTAATACAAAGAAAACAATGGACGTCTTTCTCTGCTAGCTGTAAAGGGTCATAACTAAAATGAGTTTTGGCAGACTCGTTCCAACTAGACATGCAACCACATGCAAAAATGACTCTAAATTTAGCATGTCATTTGTCAGGGTTAACCCTTCCCTTCCTCAAAGAAAAGGAGCTTATGTACTATCTTCTGTGGTCTGCATTTGCAAATGGGTCTTGCCTCTGTAAAACTCTGAACTGCAGGAATTTATAATGGCCTTTTCTTGTTAAGCCTTTATTCCTCTGCAGAGTTATGATAAATGCAAGTTTATCCCTGCTTCTGGGAACAGGACATGGTACTTTCATATAAGATTGAGTACACTTGAAACCAAGGAAAGTGTTTTCCTCTCATGTTTCGGTGGGGTTGGGATGGTCTTGCTTTTTTGTATGGACTTTAAAAGCTGTTGGACTCAACCCTGTGTATTTCTGCAAGTCCCAGTCACCAGCATGAAAGTAGTTTAATGGAATAAGGTTACTGCTGTGAGAAATCGCTGAACTTAAGTCAGTCCAGAAGTCTTTGAGAAATATTATATTGCACCTGAGACTTTACGCACACAGCCATTGGTGTAATACCTGTTACAGCAGGAGAAACAGGAACTGACCTTCAGCTGCAGCTATTTCCAGCAGGAAAAGAAACGCTGAAAATGTCCCGCTCCATTTTCCAGCCTGTGAGGTTTCTGACCTTGTTTTACATGGTTATCAAAGATAAACAAGCAACGGCTTCAGTGCAAGATGAAGTTCATATAAAACCTTGATTTAAGCGAAGAAACTGATGTCTATTGAGTGGAGTCAGTAATTATGTTGGGCAAGGCAAATGGTTTGGATGTATGAGAGAAAGTGGGAGATCACTCTGAAATGTACTTATTGGAAAAGTTGGTCCAAACTGGTCTGATTCTGCCTATGTTTCTCTCTCTTATTCTCTTTTTCCTCCCCCAACCAAGAGAACACCGTTCCCAGAAATCCCAGAGGACATTCCTAATTGAAAGCAATGATCATGAGTCATTCCTGTATATTAAGTGAAATACTCTTGCGTGCCTCCCAAGGGATAAAGTGATTAAACCCACTAGAGAAGGGCCCAGGAAATCCTGCTGTTCCTGCAAACCTTGAAATTAAAAATGAAGAAGATAAGCTAGTGGTACAGTATTTTCTTTCAAAACACATATCTCTGAACTACTAGAGCCCACATACAGAGAAATAGAAAATGAATTGCATTTCTGACAGTTTAAGATTCAGATTTTTGTCAACTGAGACTGTTTGTTCTTCTGAGCAAACTGTATGCTACACTGTCCTGTTGTCTGGGATATAATGGAATATAATGTTAGCCTCGGACAGTGGTTGTTGAGCCAGTGCCAGCCTCACTAATGAGCATGTGGTTTCAATAATAATATGGCTACTTGTAAGATGGTTGGCCATAAGCCAAGCACTTAATATGGAGGGGGCAACAGATGTAAAAAAGTACCATCCCTGACATGATTGCATTTCCAAAAATTCTCTGGCAAAAAATTAAGACTCAGCAAATCGGGATAATGAAGAATCTCCCCATATCAGGAAAGGATGAAGCTCTGACAAATGAATAGGAGCCCTATGGGCTTTGTGACCATATGGTAAAAAATAAGAAATATAAGAACAAGGGTGATAAAGGAACTGATAATTCTTCTTTGTGGAAAAAATTCAGGCTGGTAATGGAAGATGCTGGATTTTAAGATTTCTTTTTCTTTTCTTTTCTTTTCTTTTCTTTTCTTTTCTTTTCTTTTCTTTTCTTTTCTTTTCTTTTCTTTTCTTTTCTTTTCTTTTCTTTTCTTTTCTTTTCTTTTCTTTTCTTTTCTTTTCTTTTCTTTTCTTTTCTTTTCTTTTCTTTTCTTTTCTTTTCTTTTCTTTTCTTTTCTTTTCTTTTCTTTTCTTTTCTTTTCTTTTCTTTTCTTTTCTTTTCTTTTCTTTTCTTTTCTTTTCTTTTCTTTTCTTTTCTTTTCTTTTCTTTTCTTTTCTCTTCTCTTCTCTTCTCTTCTCTTCTCTTCTCTTCTCTTCTCTTCTCTTCTCTTCTCTTCTCTTCTCTTCTCTTCTCTTCTCTTCTCTTCTCTTCTCTTCTCTTCTCTTCTCTTCTCTTCTCTTCTCTTCTCTTCTCTTCTCTTCTCTTCTCTTCTCTTCTCTTCTCTTCTCTTCTCTTCTCTTCTCTTCTCTTCTCTTCTCTTCCCTTCCCTTCCCTCCCCTCCCCTCCCCTCCCCTCCCCTCCCCTCCCCTCCCCTTCCCTTCCCCATCCCTTCCCCATCCCTTCCCCTTTCCCTCCCTTTTTCCTGTTTCCTTTCCTTATCCTTTTCTCTTTCCTTTCCTTATCCTTATCCTTTTTCTTTTTTCTTTTTTTTTTTTCTTTTTGTTTTTCTATTTCTTTTTAAGTTTTTTATATTACAGTCTTGGTCCTAAAAGTCCAAGTGCATCAAGACAGTGAAATGAATTAGAGTTTAATAATATTCCCACCACACAGACAAAATGGATTCAATTACATAATGGTAGCATTAAATGTTATTAAGAACGGGATCCAGAGTCTTGAGGCCAGACTTTCAGAAAATCATGATAAGCTGCTTAAAACAGCTGAAATAGCACATTTATAGGTTTTCCAGCCATAGGTTTGCTGAGGGGAGGGAGCACAGGGAAGGAGTCATTACGTTTGCTCAGAGGCTCTGGTGCGCTAATCTGTTATCGAGGATTTAGTGTGTAGAAAAGCAGTGCCAGAAAGTTTCCGGTTTGATTATTATGTCTTAACCTGTATGGTTTGGGGATGCTTTCCAGAGTGGCTGCTGTTACAGGAAAGCACACGTGAGAGAGGTTTGGATGGAAATGGGCTCCAGCCGTGGCAGTGGGGGACGGCCAAGCCAGCCAAAGCCGGGCACTCCTGGCAGAGAGGAGGCAGAGGCAGCCCTGCCCTGTGCGAAGCTGCCTAAAATGCTCCCTGCCCAGTCACCTGTAGGATCTCGGGTGACATGAACGTGCTGAGCTGCTTTCATACAACCAGACATGTCTATCCAGGGCTGCTGAGGAGGCCTCTGGGTAGACCGGACACTGCTGAAACACGGGGCACGCTGCACAGCTCTCACAGACTGGGGCAAGTACAGGCAAAGCATTGCTTTCTCCTACAACCCCCCAAAAATAATTTTCTAATATTGATATTTAGAATTACAGTTACAGATAACATTTCATGACCCTTTAACCATGTTTCTTGTCTTTTATTTCCTACTTGGACCAAAGGAAGATATGGTTTAAAAAAGGTAGGAAAGAAGGAGAAGAATCCCCTAACTATTTTTTCACTGCTTTTTCTTTTTTTTTTTCATTTGAAAACCTGGATAGAAGTTAAAAAGAAAAGGAAAACAGAAGAAAGAGTGGTCAGGATACAAAGTAGTTCAAAACTAAAAATAGAAGCAGGAACTTTTCTGATTGCCAGCACACAAATGGACTGTTATTTTCAGGTAAAGGAATTTTTAGTTCACAACAATGATAAGACATAAATGTTCCCCCTAAATTTTATGGCTGATGATATTAACTGGATTTCAACAGAAAATTTCAATTTCTGTAACTAATATATTTCTAAGACAGTTTTGAAACATCAGTTATTTCAGACAATTCTGGTATAAAGTTTTCCAAATGCTCCAAACTCCTTGTTCTGTTGTTGACATCTCCCTGAATATTTCCCCAAGTTTGGATGCACTTACTGAAGCTGGATTGTTGTATACTACTTACCAGGGGATGTTTCTTTGTAAAAGCTGCTTGGACTACAGTAATGTTGCATGCCAGGGTTGGGAAACATTTCAAGCCCTGTTGAGTGGGCAACACTTTTGTCAGGGTGCTTGCTGATTCATAGCCTTATAATAAATGGTCTGTGACCAGGGAATGGCACATATCCATTGGTGGTAGGCACAAGAGCATTTCACGTCTATGGTTCTTCTAACAAAATGTCCACAGGCACCTCAGGTCATCACTGATCAAATATTCTTACCCTCCAGCAGTGGTTTCGGGGCTTATCTGAGAAAAGCTTTGAGGTGTTTGAGTCCTGATCAGTCCTGTGCAATATGATACCTGGGACAGTGTGCATACCCTGGTGCTGGACACTGAAAAACCAGTTGTGCGAGGCTCCCTCCATCCTTCAAGGGGAAGTAGAGCAATAGAGAGACCTCTACAGGGTGTTTCATCTCGACCTCTGTAGGTGTCTAAGGGTAAATTGCCCTGTGAAAGTGCTGTTTCTTATGTGTTTTTGTCATGGAGGAGGTGTCTAAACCTCTAGCTGCCAAGTGAGTAGGTTGCTAAAGTTAAATGAGATACATCTCTCAGCTATACCATGGGCTATTGGCAGAGTTGCATCCTTTATGTCCTGGCAATCCAAAAGTGCTCTGCAATTGTCATACAGCTTTACTTTCAATGAATTGATATTGCAGATTCTTATTTTGGCTGCAGTATATTAACTGCATAAACAGTTGAGTAAACTGGGCACCACAAAAGCTTGCTGGCTGGTGGCTGTATGCCCCCTAGGCAATAAAAACATGTGCAAAGAACAAAGAGCTGCACAAATCGACTGCAGATATGACCACACACGTTAAGATGTAACACGTCATTGAGGCAGGAGAAAAAGCCTTTGTAGCAACCAGCACTGGGTGGAACTGGCTAATCCCATTAAAGAGCACCAAAACCCATTGATAAAGGGCCAGCTTTTGTGCTCTCACTTACACTGGGGCAAACCTACTGACCTCAGGGAAAAGGAGACGAGGGCAGAACCTGGTGCAGCGCGAGTCCCCATCCTTGCCTGCAGAGATGGCAGCATGTGTGGTAAGTGGCAGGGCTGACATGAAAGTGTGTGAGGCACTGGTTTCTCTGAGCACCCTGCTGTCTGAGAGACAGAAGGCTGGAGGAAGCTTATAAATCTACTCACGCCAGGATGTTATGGCATGTGAACGTGCGATTTCAGGGTAAAGACAATGAGAGCCGCACAGAACTGTGGTTCTTGGGAAACCAACTGCTCCGAGCTTTGATTCTCGGAGCCTGCAGGCTCTCCCAGGCACCCCTGTATTTCCGCATGCTGTGAAGCTCTGGTTGCTCTTTGCTAGGATGCCTGGATGAGATATTGGGGAACATGGAAGGCAAGGTGCTCTCTTGCATGATCTGTGAAGGAGGTGCTGACACCATTCCCTGCCAAGACAGGCCTCCAGAAGTCCCCAGGAGGTATTCTGCTGATGCCTTGTTTTCTGACTGAAGAGAGGCTGCCACCTCTGTACTTGTAAGTGATCATGCAAAAATATAACAAGGTGACTGAACTACCTCAAATAGTTCCTGTCGTGCTACTTCATATTATTTGTGATTTTGTATCAGTGATGGCTTGTCTCACACAGACTTGCATCCTTTGACTATGAATGCCCTGGCCCTGCGGCGACAGCCCCAGCTTATCCCAGCTCCCTTCCCAGCCAAGAGGCACCTCATAGCTGAGCGCACATTTGTAGCCCGCCTGCATGTTCACTTGCCAGCCAGAAAGCCGGTACTGCCTGCCCAGGCGCTCCCTGCCAAATACAACAGCTGAGTTTGCTGCGTTCTTTTTTAAACTGGGATCACAGATTTGGGTCTATCTTCTCTTCCCTCACTTAATGTTCTTTGAAACTGGAACCAAAATTTCTTAGGGTGTGTGTACTGAGGGGAAGGGGAGGCTAAAAGACAGGCAGGCAAGCAGGCAGCGCAATTGCAAGATTCTTGTTTCCTAAGATAAGATTAATTGAAGCTTACACAGCCTTTTGTTTGGGGTGAGCCTTGGTTCGAGGAGCAAACCCTGGTGCCAGGCTGTGAGAAATGCTCCTGGGGATGCAGTGGGATGAGCAGAGAGTCCTGCTCCACACAGGGATCTTTCCTGCTGCTTCAGTCCTTGGCTGTTGCCTTGGGGCCACCTACAAGGACACCACCACAGCAGAAGAGGCTCCCTCTGTTGCGCTTGTCCTGTGGAGCTCAGGGATCCTTCTTTCTTCCTAAATTCTTGTTAGGGTGAGCCCTTAGATGAAGAAACCCAGGGCGAGTGGCTTTCAGGGAGCCCCAGCACCCTCCAGCCTGACCTGGGCTGGGTTCCCTGGAGAGACAACGTGCCTGGTGATAGGCTCAGCCTTGCTCACTGATGGTAGGTGCCAGCCTTTCCTAGTACACTGTCTCAGACCATGGTGCCTTTGTGAGATCATTTGCTTACGAGGAAGGTTTAAGAAGTTTGTGTCTGTCCAGTTAAAAAAATAAATATGATAATTCTTGAATTGTTGTTTCTTTCCACACTGGCCTGTTCCTGTATACAAAAAGTTTAAAATAAAGGTAGGGAATGCATCTCTGCTTTTACAACTCTATTTGGAGGTATTTGCCATATATAGTTACACATATTTAATTTTGCATGAGTTCTTTGCAGTTTGCCTCTAAGCAGATGTTCGTCTACACCTGAAAACTTGAGAAGGGCTAAGAGTTGGCTCAGCCAAGGGAGGAGAGACCAATCTACCCACAAGTGAATTTTTACAGGGAATATATTTTTAGACTAAAAATTTTAACTTGTGCATATCTGTGAATCTGGTTGTGCATGAAGCTTTCTTTTTGTGTCTCACGGCCCTGCTCTCTCCTTTCCTCCTCCTGCCTGTTTCCTACCTCTCCCCCTCCCCATCCTGCCTCAGAAAATTAGCTTTCATGGGGCTTTTATAGCTGCACTTTTAAGTCAGTCAAGATTATTTTCTGGTGCTTAAATTCCTAGTTAACATGTCATGGTGCCATTCAGTGCTGGAAATGATGTAATTTATTGGGTAGCTGGTCAATTGCACAAATAGCTGGAAAAACAAGTTTAGCTTGATATAAATAACAAGACACAACAGTATATACAGTACAACACCTTGCCTCCTGCTGCAAATCTCCTGATTTCTGTTATTCTGGTTTCAGTGCGCCTACCTGCCTCCTTACATTCACTACTATGAAATAAGATAATTATAGCACAAGTAAATACTACCCAGTCGATCTACTGTAACAACTGTTAAAACAAGCCATCTTATAAATTTTGCTAACAAAATATGCTTCAACCCAATATACACAGAAGGTAAGTTTCTCTGACCTTGAAATAAATTTCAAGAGCAAAGAACATTACATTCATAATGAACATCCAGTGATGAGAGGCAGAGCTGGGGTCCAGCCCTGTTTCCTCTGACCCCCTGAAACCTCCCTGAGCTTAAGTGGCAGAAGGATGGTGTGTTTTGGGACAGGTTCTCTTTTATTTTACAGCATAAATAGGAGTTGTCCTCTGAAATCACCGCTTCCCCTCTTCCCTTAAGCCCAGTGGCTGGACTCAGGCAAATTAAACCTCCTCTTCCCAGGACAACACCAGACTCCAGTTCTTATGGGTGTGATGGCCACACGCAACATCGCCAGTTTGGTGCAAGGAAACCATAAAGTCTCTTCAAAAACCATAACATCCTTTCCCTCTCCCCACCAAACCCATTTAAAGAGAAAAAATCAGAGATCAGAATAAGTTACTCAGCACTAAGCTATTCACATTTCTGTGCAGAAAGTACTGCATGGACTCATAACATTGTACTGCAGAAAACTCCTCCAGTCAGGGGCAAACTTTTGGAGCAACTGTAGCAGCAGGCCTGCTTTGAAATGCTACTGGATTTAAGATTTAAATCCAGGCAGTGCTCTGTAGGTTTGCCTAACAGACTCATGACGAGAAGACAGTTTCTATTGGGGTGGAGATAGAGGAGAAAAAGAAGCCAAAATGCCTGATGGTAAAGATTAATGCCTTTTAGAAGAAAATAAGATGTTCCAAATGTGTGTGTGGCAGAGAGGGATCTCAAGGGAGAAGCTAATTATGATATACTGCTTAAATACCATTATGCACTAATTACTGAAAAAAGATGATGGATTTGAAATCCTTCATCTTTGTGTTACTAAATGCAAGCAGAGTAGGGCCAGTGTTGGCAGCTTTTGAAAACCCCACTGCAAGAAGCAGCCGGGTCATGTATTGCATGGACATCTCCCAACAAGCATCTGCTGAGTTTCTAGCACAAAAGGTGAAGTAGGGCCACCTAACCCCTGCTAGATCCAGGTTCAGAAGGGGTTGGTTATTCTGTCCAGACCTTGCATGGGATGTAAGGTGGGAAGGAAGGTGTGCAACATTTGTACAACTGGTCTGCAAGCTGCGGGGACTGCATGGTCTGGACTTGCAGGAGAGAAGGAGAGCCATTTCCTAGTTGATATCACTCAGAAATGTTGCCTTAGATTTATCTTTAATCTCCCTCTAAATGAGGCACTTGAGGAATGGTGGTAGCCACACAAGACTTCTCAGGACTCAGTGGAGAAAGAAGAAGACCTCAGAAGGTGATCTGGGGTTCAAGGTAGGCTGAAACGCCTTTCTAAAAAGCTAAGCAAATTTGGTGTTCTTCTGTCTGCCAGGGAAAGTGCCCTAGGGATGGTGGCAGGGTACATCCAGGCTGACATAGCATAGCTAAAACCCCTGTGAAATCTACCCTCCATTTCAAATGTGTTATGTGGAGGAGGAGTGGGGTGGACTGGTGATGAAATATTGCATTCATGCCTGCTATAATGAAAAGCAGCACTTATTAGCTCTGGTATACTCCCTGCTGCACCCTCTCTGCCAGTCTCTGGACCTGAAGCATGCCTCTTTGCTAGTGCCGCATGTCTGCTGGGAAGCCAAATGCATGTGGTGCCTCTCACAGGGATTTTGCAACATGGACTAACAGCCCTAAGGATTGGGACCACAAAAAACACTGGTGTGCCTCATCTTGCTGTCTTTCTATTGTGGTAAATTAAATGTCCTTAAGACCACCTGTTGTAGAATGGCCCATTTCCTTACCTATTGGATTGCATCACCCACCAAAAAGGGGCACCTGCCCAAATTTCCCACCTGAACAACGTCTTGCTCATGTTAACCCCTGAATCATGCCTGGAAACTGAATGAGAGAATGCTAGTTGACATGGGACAAAAACTGCATCCCAAATTTTTCATGCCCAGTGTCCATAGCGGCCTCTTCAAGTTCCCTGAAATTTGTCCAGGGCCTGACTGACCTGAAAAATTTCTCAGGGTCCATCCTAGCAGTTGAGCAGAACAGACCGCCAACCTCCAGGCATGGGCACTGTTTATTACACTAACTCCTAGATGGGCTTATGGTCCCATTTTCTTTGACATGGAGTGACTAGAGAGTAAACTTCGTGCATACAGGATGCAAAAAATGTAGAGAACAAGCTGAAATGCATAAATGTATTTGCTTGCCTGGAAGTGTCTTCCTCTGGGATTTGGTTGAATCTGCTGCTTCTGGCAAATTTTAAACACTATAGATGAACGCTGTGGAACATATAGAAGATGTCTGGAAATGGAGCCCGTGACCTGGTGATTTCCACTGGTCAGAAAACAAACCCACTTTTCCATTACCTTTGATGTGTTATTGGCTTAAAGAGGAGAATATACTTCTGTCCCTCCAAGGAGGCGCTTCTGATTTGTGCGTGCCAGCCATATTCATCCAGCCCATAGAGCTGAATGGAATTCATTGTCGGACATGTCTTTTGTTGTTGCTTTTTGCTGAAAATCTGGCTTTCTCATCAAGTAAGAATTTTTTTGCAGGAAAATTCTCAAGTCTTTTTTTCTCTCTGCTTTTTTGGACAAAAGTTTGAATTTTTGAAAGAAATTGTGAATAAAACCAAAGTATTTTTGTTCTCTTTTTTTTTTTTTTTTCATTTTCAGGAGAACAAGCATTGCTCACCCATATGAGGTGCTGAGCATGCACCTAGGGAGGAACAACCCCAGGCGCCAGTATATGCAAGGGCCACCCTGGAAAGCAGCTTGGTAGGAAAGGACCTGGGGGTCCTGGTGGGCACCAAGTTGACCATTAGCCAACCATGTGCTTCCTGTGGCAAAGAAGATGAATGGGATCACGGGCTACATGAGACACAGTATTGACAGCAGGTCAAGGGATTTGATCCTTCCCCTCTGCTCAGCACTGGTGAGGCCACACCTGGAGTGCTGTGTCCAGTGCTGGGCTCCTCAGTACATGAGAGACATGGACATACCGGAGAGAGTCCAACAAAGGGACACAAAGATGATTAAGAGATTGGAGCACCACTCCTATGAGGAAAGTCTGGGTGAGCTGGGACTTTTTGGCCTGGAGAAGAGAAGGCTCAGGGGAATCTTACTAATATGTATAAATACCTGAAGGCTAAGTGTAAAGAAGATGAGGCCAGGCTCTTTCCAGTGGTACCCAGTGACAGGACCAGAAGCAATGGGCCTAAACTGATACATAGGGGATTCCATCTGAACATCAGGAAACACTTTTTCACTGTGAAGGTGACTGAACAGTGGCAAAGGCTGCCCAGAGTTGTTGTGGAGTCTCTTGGAGATATTAAAAAGCTATCTGGACATGGCCCTAGACAGCCTTCTGTAGGTATCCCTTCCTGAGCAGGGGCGTTGGACCAGATGGTCTCCCAAGATCCCTTCCAAGCTCAACCCTTCTGTGATACTGTGATTCTGAAAGCCTACTTGGAAATAACACAGCAGTACTGTAGGAAACTAAAGCAGTTGTAATCTTGCCTGTGCTCTCCATAGGGAGCAGTCCTTGAAGTCAGATATTCCCAGAATCATACATGAATTTAATTTTTTGAGAGAAGTACCTGATGTGCTTCAAAAGAGAAAAACAAGACATCTGCAGAGTAGACAGGAGATGGGGAGTGAAGGTGGAATCAATGTGATGTGAGCAGCACCTTGAGCTGGGTTTAAAAGGAGGGAAGGGGTTCCCAGGAGAAGAGCAGTTGCATTGGCAGAGGCAGAGCCTGCTAGACAGCCTGGACAGGGCAGCGTGGGAAGGCAGCTGCGCTACTCCCATTCGACATGCTAGCTTGTTCTGTGCTGCCTTGTGTCTCACCATGAGACCAGCTTTCTCCAAACTTGTTTCACGACTGACATTCAAAGCTAGACATTCAAAGTGGCCTCAGCACAGCTTTTTAGTCGAAACACCCAGAGTGAACATGCAGACCCAATTGCATCCAACCAGAAATGGAACAAGCTTTGCTGGTTTTAGAGCATGAATGTTTCCTGCCTCGATGGAAAAACCTGGATTTTTGTAGAGCTAGGGGCAATCTCACAAAGCCAAGCTTAGGCCAAACAGAGAAGAAAAGAGAGCAACACACTGTGCAAGGGTGGAGAACAGGAGCATGGGATTTGGGGTGTGTGGTTTCGGGTGTGCATGTAAATTGTTTGTGTGGGCAATTTGCTGTTTTTACAGTGAAAAATCCTGATCTTCCAAAACTGCCTGTGTGGAAAAAAAGGGAGTGCAATTTTTACTACTCAGATTTATACTCTGCTCTCGAAAGTATGCCCACAGGAAGCAAAATTAGAATTTTCTTCTCAGGACAGTGCTAGCTCAGGAGTTTAAAATATATCTTGAGCTAACATTTTTGTGAGTCATCCTGCATCACCGAATAAAGATATACATGATGTGAGCACTGCGGATTTAGGAATGAGCCAGGGTTGCTTTGTGCCTTCCTCCACTGTTGAGAATTTTCTGGTTCTGCCACCAGTGGTTCATTAGGGCCAGTCTGTCCCTGGTAGAGCTCCACAGGATGCGATGGAGAGGTGACTTCAGTCCTGTAAACATGCTGCTAAGATCTGAGCATGAATCTATGACTATGGATTATTGTGATGTTTTAATTACACATTACACAGAATAGATAGTTAGGTACCAGCTCACAGTCTTATATCCTCAAAGGGAAAAATTAACTCATTTCTATGTGTAAAATTATTTTATATAACAGGAGATATATCAATACACTACAACAGGGTGTAAAATATGTTTGGTTTGTAATTATCCCAGCTGTGTTGGGAGAATAAAGCAGGGGTTAAATAAGGCCACATGTTTAATTAGAGGTCTCACAGGGCTATGAATACAAGGAAAGCTGATCTTTTTTCATGATATCAATACAATGCAGTCATCCTGTGTGGGTTTTGCATACCATCCTGGCCACAGCCAGAGAAGTGACTTCTATTTCAGTAAGAATTAAAGCAAAAGCAAAGGAAGAACAAAGAGGTAAGGGAGTTAATCTGGAGGAGATGATGATAAATCCCACCGCATCTTGTAAAACCCTCCTGCTCTTTCCTCCATAGAGGCATTATTTTCCCATCATAACCACTTCCTTAATAAACAATTAAGCTTTGTGTTTGGAGTCTAAACATATTTTTTGGGGGCGAGGGAGAGAGGGATTGAGTGGCTCAGGGTTTGGCAGTAATACTGTCAAGAGCCTACAGTGGTTTGAATTTGATCCAGGTTGTGTTGCCCTCAATTTATTAGCTATCCTGGTGCATGGGGAATCACTGTCTCCCCTCCATATCGCTTTGGTGGATCTACACAGTAGTAACATCAAGAAAGACCAAATAACATGCATTCCTTTTCACACAAATATTTGATTGATTTATTTTGAGAAGCAAATTCTTGCTGATGTTGTTCATGCCCCTCTGTAAATGGAAACTCAGCTCAATAGCCAAGTGAATGCTGAATAAATGAATATAGGTATTCAGTCCTGATGTTTGGTTACAAAAGTAATAGGGACAAAAAAGCAATGAGCCTGGTGGCTACATCTGCACGTACAGTCCGTACCTCCGCTGGGGATGATAGAGGATGATCAATCTGGTGTCACTGCATGGATGGACTGATGTGTTTCCATGAGCAAAGCAGCCACAAACTCAGCTTGTGCTGCGCAGCCACTGAGCTCTGCCACAGGAGATGTCCTGCCTTCTCCCGTCAGCTCAGGGACACGTAGCACTGCTCTGGCCTTCGGGCTGAGCCCTGGGGAGGCAGTGGTCCAGTGCGAGCTCTTTCCCTTTCTTTTGGTGGCCTCCAGCCCTGAGCTGCACCTAGCACTAACCTCCCTCATGCTGCTCGGCCTATGCAGCCTCAGTGTGAACAGCTTGCAGACGGGCCACAGGCCAAGAATTATTCAACAATTCTGAGAAATAAATCTGTGAATTCATAAGCGCTGCACAGAAATTCACTCCTCAAATCAAAAGCAAAGGAAAAGGAAAAGGACAATCTGGCAAATGGCTTGCTCTGAATAATTCACTTGTCTCCAGGATAAAGCCTGTCCTCCCCTCCTCTGCTCCCTAACCAGAGGCTGTGGGGACAGCTATGCTGCTACTGTCCACATTGGTAATTGTCCGTGGCCTGAGATACTCCCTTGCTTTTCAGTGCCATCAGTCTGGCAGCTTCCCATTGTATGTAATTATTATTATTCCCCACCCCCCCCCCCCCCCCCGCCAATCCTTGGAAAATGATGAGATAGTTTGCTAACAAACAGTTTTCATGAAAGTAACAGCTGGGTTGTTCTACTTCTAGATCTTTACAAAGGCTTTCTACATGTCTGTCGAGCCAGGGTGTAGCGTGATGAGCTGTTTCTGTTGAGAAACCAGAGTTTACAGAATAAACAGAGTTGAGGTAAACCCTGATTATGGGGAAAGTCTGCATGTTAGGCTCCCTCACAGCCTTAACTCACACGACTGGCCTGTATTTTTGGAAACACTTCCAAGGTTTTTCCTTTGTGAATTGGTGCAAATGGCTTGTTGGAGCCAGGCGTGCCTAAATTCTCACTGACTTTTCCTTAATCTCTTTGACTCGAGTAGGGCTTCAGACAGGCGCGAGGAGATCAAGGGGGTCCCTGGGGAGCACTCAGCCAGCGGGGTACGGTCCAGCAGAACCAGCTCGGCGCTTCCAGCTCCCGGCCACGCACATAATTGTGTACTTTCCTAAATGGGAGAAGAAACGAAGCAATGTATGTCAATAAGCTAAAGGGAATTATCTCATGTACAAGGAACAGCAAGCTCTGTGTTTTCCCTTGTTTGCTCTGGGATTTTCGCTCTTTGTACTAAATTCGGCATGCCAGAGATTGAGCACAGCCCCCCCTGCCCGAGGGCCACGTTCAGACATGCTGGGTCCTTGGGGTGGGAGTAGTGTGGCGAGGGGGATTTGATGAAAAATCAGCTGCAAGTGGAAGCAGTGAAGCTAAAGCAACTCTTTTTCTTGGACTTTGCGCCTCTGTATAACCTAATTGCAGTCTAAGTGCCCTTGCTGCTGCCAGATCTTCTCACCGGGGCATTGCAACGTGGGGTGGAAACAGTCCCTGTTGCTTCCTTCTCCTCTCCAGGCCCTGCCTGAGCCCCCACACAATGAAAGCGTGCAAGGCCCAAAACCTTTTCATCACACAGCTATTGATTGTTGCAGAGTTACTATTATCCGTGTAGGTGGGATGAGGCACATGCTGGTGTGCCTCACCAGCCCGGAAAAAATCACACAATTCAAATGCCGATGTAAGAGCCTGATTGGCCACTCCATCATGTGGTGGGAGTTATACAAGTGTCCTTGGTGGGTGTGAAATGCTAGATCTTTACTGGGACAGCCAAAAAGCCCAAGGTCCGGTGCTGACTTTGCTTCAGTCCTTGCTTTAGCAAAATCTCTTCCCTCTTCATTGTGGGATTCCCTCTAATGGGGCTGGGGGGAGATCTCTAGGTTGTGTGGCATTAGTCACTGCTCTTTCTGGCACAGTGGGATTTTGCAGTTTTGAAGCCAGGAGGTGAGTGGCTTTCTAACTAAATTCTCCAAGATTTCTGTTTGTTTTATTTTGCTTAGAGGAAGGTTCAAAGATAGAAGGCTGACTAAGAATGATGACGTGCTCCCACTCCATTTCTGACTGTCCTTTAGCCAGACTTTCAAAGACAGTTTTATTTGTTTGTGTTATGAACCACATTTCTTGAGATCTGTGCTTACAAGAGGCAGTGATATTACCTGGGAATTACTAATTGGGAGATGCTTACTACGTTCTGCTGCTCAAAAACAACTAGAATATATTTGTAAAATGTGAAAGAAAAATGAAAACAATTTCCTATTTGCTTTCTTTGAAGTTAAGGGGGAAAAAACCCTCAGAGTATAGCTGAATTACCACATAAAGCAACATTTTTTTTTTTTTATTATGTAAAGATCAAAGTAGAGGGAGAAAAGTATTGTGAGGAGTTTACTTTGATGAGTTTGGTTAAAAATCAAAACTTGGTTTGATGGGGGAGATACAGACACAAAGCACTATGTGCCACAGATTTGCTGAATATGTTAAAAAAGTGCTGAGCAGTATTAAATTAATGCAAAACTGAAGACTACACAAGGGTAAACACTGCAGCTAATGTTTGACTAGGGCTGAACTGAGAGCTGAGTGCCTCCACTTAATTTGCCGACCATGCCCACGGCAACCCCCAGGAGGCTGGGAGTGGAGGAGACAGGCATTTTATAGTGAGGAGCCACATTATTATTTTTAAATTTAGAAAAAAAGAAAAAGAATTCTGGCTAAAGTTACTGCTTCTAAATGTTGGGAGCGGGAACCAAGAGAAAGCAAGAAAGAAGGAACAGTGAGTGGCTTTTGGAGCTGAAAGAGGAAGATCTGCTAAGCTAATACCCAGTAGGTGCGAACGTCTCTAGTAAATACTAGATCATAAATAGAACTGAGAAAATCAGCATCGTTCAAAAGGCATGCTGCAGACAGCTATTCAGCCTGAAAGGGACTTGTAGACACTGCTCAAGCATGTGCGTGAAAAGTGTCCTTTCCATGAGTGTTCATTTATGTACCATCCAGCATTCAAATGGTTGTCATGAACAAACACGATGGCATAGGGAAAGCAGTGAAATACAAAGTGGCTTTCAAGTTCAAATGAATATTTGAAAATTATTTCTTCCACTCCACCCAGCTTGGATCATGACACATTTTCCTTCCCTAGCAAGATGGGCCATCACCATCAGGCTGTGTAGCAGACTGATCCTGCTTTCTGGAAGGAAGAGCACAGAAGACTGCTCTTGCTTTGCAATTAAGAATTTTGTACGAGATCTTCCACTTACAAAGAGCACGCTGAAGCCCCTGACAGTCTGTTGCAATTCCAGTTTGCGTGAGTGGTTTGAGAAGTGAAAGGAAAGAGGAGGGCAGCACCAGGCTGGGACTATAGCTGGTTTAAACTTACTCCTCAGATAACTCTTTTTTGGTCATTGAAGCCCTAAGTGCCTTTTAAGCATGATATGCTATGTCTTCAGTAGCACAGCAGTGGATATCTTTAGATTGGGTTTTCATCATATACTTTAATTTTCTAGGCCGGGGGATGACCATAATTGCTGAACAATTCAATGTAATGGAATGGGCTAATTCAGCACTTTTTACTGCATTTTTCCACATAATACCTAAAATCTTTTTTTCCACCGTAACCCATGTTTATGAAAGCAAGTACTTAACCCGCACATTTCCTGGGCTTGAATCATTTCCTTAATAAGGCATAAAATTTTGCAAAATCACTCCCCTTACATTAACACATCATTATAAGGAGATATCAGTGTTTAGCACGTCAGAGGCATACACTAGTCTGTGCAATGTACAGCTACACCACTCAGCTTCAGAGCCATGTACCGTGGCTTTCGAATAATAATTCTATAAAAGCAAGAGCTTTCCTTCTCTTTTCTTTCTTTCCTTATTTTTATAATTGAATGTTTTCTTCCCAGATATTATAGGCTGTTCTTTTGCACAGGATGAACTATGTCAAACATGCTAGCTTTACTTCTAGTTTTTGCTTTGAGTCTGATAAGTAGAAACAAAGCAGCAAGCAATGGCTAGAGTTTGAAACTGCTATAACCGCAGTTCATAAAATAATATTAAAAGATGACAAAAGCCATAAAAATCTCTGTGTTCCCTTTTGCTGCTGTGTTCTGTCAGAGAGGAATCTCCTTTTTCCAGGGAGACACTGGAAAGGCTGATATATTTCTTCAGAAATAAAAAAGAAATACGTACACAGACCAGAATTTCTCCTGTTGTAAGACTTTCAACTCATTGTACTGCTGCAGGACACTTGAACATCCAGTGCCCAGTGACCTGGACACATAGGTAGAGCAATTCCTCCGGCATCAAAAGATTTGCTTGCTTGCATTAACTTAAGCATGTGCTCAGGACTTGGTCTTCATGCAGATTTCTCATTGCTATGTGAACTTTGGTTTGGAACAAGACTTCTTACCAGAGCAGTTTTGCAGCAACAACCTTTTGCATAGATGGGGTCACTGAGCTAAAAGCCCTATACATTCTTACAAGTTTAATGCCTCTCTGTGTCCAATGAGCTGGCAGAGCTGGCTCCAGGGATGTAAGCCTGAGCCTTGCTCTGGCTTTGTGCACTTCTGAGCTCTGGTAACTCAAACCACTGTACACACAATGCGCTTCCTGGGGGAAGGTCTCACAACTCTTGAAAAGCACTAGCCAAGCAAGTGGAATCTTGCTTCATTTCTGGCTGGGGACAGAGCTCAGATCAGCCTGCATTTCAGGCACTTGGACCATCTATCCCAGGAGCTAACTCTTGCTCATAGAAAGGCCACTCAGCAGCTTTGTTCCTGGCTAAACCATAGTGGGCTCAGGTTTACATTAATAAAAACCTGTAAGATGTCAGCATGTCATAAGCTAACACAAGTCAGAGTCTTTGCTGGTGCCCCTGAACCTTCTCCCATTTTGTGAGCATGCAGTCTGGGTTTTGACTGTTCAAGACACATCATGATGAGCACACCAGAAGATAGAAAGAATAACAAGTTTAATGAAAACCTGAGTGATACAGGGTTAATGAAAAGTAAACACGTGAGGGCCAGTCACAATCAGAAGTAGTGCTGGTAGCCTGCTGGGTCAGTTCTTTATAGTGTCTTCAGGGTTCGGATGAGTGGCTAAAGGCATATTACTACAGTGAGGCTATTTGTGTGGGACTGGGCTTAGTTGTCTTGGAAATGTGAAATCATAATTATTGGGTTCCTTTCAGTTTGAAGCAATCCAGAAATGATGCATCTTCTGAGTGTGTGGGAGGAGAATTTCCTTCTTTTTTTTCTCTTGCTCTCTTTCTCTCACATGTCCTTTTCTACTTCTTGATCCTAATGTGTGACAGTAAATAGTACTGGGAGAATTATTCATACTGAATAATTTTGTTGATATATTGCACCCTGGAAACTCCTCAAGCTCATTGTGATTTCTCTCAAAAGTGTTTGAAAAATGCCACTAACTGTAAGCCACGTGGTATGGTTTCCCTTCCCCTAGTTGGATGTCTGGCTGCCTGATGACTGCTCTAATGGGAGTGCTCAAATGGGTCAGGAATGCAGGGCATGTGCGGGTCTCGCGAATTTTTCATGAGTCACGGGATTTCCACCAGGTCAGAGCCTATTCCTTTGGTTAAAAAAAAAAAAAAAAAAGAACACAAAAAACCCAAAAGAAACTTAATCTCTGTCATCAATTTCAGCTCAGACCAGGAAAAATCCCCCTCCCTCTGGCTGCCCATTTTCTTTTCCTGTGTTCTGTATGAAGATCTGAATTTCACGAGTAGTTGTGTTAGGGACACTTAGTTCCTATAGATTTTATGCAGGCATGGTAGATTAGAGAAGCCCTACCAAAGGGTTTGGGGACAGCAGCTTGAGTAGAAATCCAGCTCCCTGCTGAACACCAGTGAACCCACTGGAAAAGGAGGTGTTGCACATGCTGCAAATAAGTGAAAATCTTCAAAGCTCAAGCTTTATTCCTGGCCAGACAATCCAGCATTGGACAATAAGGAACTGTGGGTGTTATAGGCAAAAAATGAATTAAACTGTGAATGCTAACAGGCAGCAGATAATTGGGTGTATGTATGTGTGTGGGTGAATGCCCCAAAATCAGCTTTTAAACTCTCAGGCAGAAAACTGCTACTTGCTAGCTGCAACTAGTACAGGCTGGTTGTCAATTTTGGGGTTAAACAAAAGTAGCATGTCCTGAATTCTCCAGTTAATAAAGAGATGTGGAGCAGAGACACTATTAAGATACATTGTGCTTTTGCACATAAAGTATTTAGATTGTGAAATCTGGGGCTCGGTGTCCTGGAAAGCAGAGTTACCCAAAAAGAAGGGCTTCTGTAAAGAAGAATTGGTAATGAAAAAGAGGAGGTGGGTCAGGAAGTGGAAGGTGAAGATCCTGGCAGGAGAAAACCTCCTGGTAGTGGGGAGAGTTCCTGAAGATCAGGGAGATGGGGGATCATCGTCAGCAGCCATGCTCAGTCACAGGATTTTGGCTAGCCCAGGAGGAGTAGCATGAAGGTGGTGGGTCAGAAATCCTAGGTACAGTCCCACCATGTGTGTTATTTCCTACATGCTTTCCTTGGCCAGCTGGGGGTGTGCAGAGCTTGGTGACTGTGCTCTCCTTTCTGCTCAAACCATGTCCTTCTACCCTTGGGGTTACCCTAACAAGGGTGCTTGCAAACTGCTTTGCAATATAGTGTTGCAACAATATAGTGTTTGCAATATAGTCATTAATCCAAGCTGGCACTTTTTAGGCAATGTATAAACATGCAGCATGGATGTCCCTGCTTTGAGGACTCTTGTTGAAGAAAGCATACAAATGACAGAAAAGCACAGAAAGGAGAAATGGTGATCTCTAGGTTCATCAAAGGTCAGCAGTGTGACAGGTCTAATTCCTCCTGACACTGACCTACTGCCTCCCCACATTTTTGTCCTGGTCAACAACTATCCAACACCAAGTGCCTCATGGCCCTCATGTACCTTTAGCATCAAATGTATAACCAAAAACATTAGTAGTTTAATATAGTTCTCTGGACCTTACCCAGGGCTCAGATAATTTTTCGATCATGTTCAACCCAACCACACATGGTTACACTTGGGTGGAGAAATGCTCTAAAAAGATAGTTTGCAATTTTCAGAGAATTGTTTCAAATAAAAAGGTTTTTAAAAGTTGCTGAATGATCTGGGGAGTGAAAAAATCCCAGTGAAGGACTGGAAAACTAGGGAAAATATTGATCATCATGGTGTGACTGAACTGTAAATGGACAAAAACCAACAGTAAATAAGCTAATAGCAACACACACTTTATTTGTTTCTTTCTTTACTTTGTGTCTTTCTTGCTTCATTTGTTGCTTGCTTTCTTGACTGTCAAACTTCCCTTCCCTTCCCTTCCCTTCCCTTCCCTTCCCTTCCCTTCCCTTCCCTTCCCTTCCCTTCCCTTCCCTTCCCTTCCCTTCCCTTCCCTTCCCTTCCCTTCCCTTCCCTTCCCTTCCCTTCCCTTCCCTTCCCTTCCCTTCCCTTCCCTTCCCTTCCCTTCCCTTCCCTTCCCTTCCCTTCCCTTCCCTTCCCTTCCCTTCCCTTCCCTTCCCTTCCCTTCCCTTCCCTTCCCTTCCCTTCCCTTCCCTTCCCTTCCCTTCCCTTCCCTTCCCTTCCCTTCCCCTCCCTTCCCTTCCCTTCCCCTCCCTCCCCTCTCCTCTCCTCTCCTCTCCTCTCCTCTCCTCTCCTCTCCTCTCCTCTCCTCTCCTCTCCTCTCCTCTCCTCTCCTCTCCTCTCCTCTCCTCTCCTCTCCTCTCCTCTCCTCTCCTCTCCTCTCCTCTCCTCTCCTCTCCTCTCCTCTCCTCTCCTCTCCTCTCCTCTCCTCTCCTCTCCTCTCCTCTCCTCTCCTCTCCTCTCCTCTCCTCTCCTCTCCTCTCCTCTCCTCTCCTCTCCTCTCCTCTCCTCTCCTCTCCTCTCCTCTCCTCTCCTCTCCTCTCCTCTCCTCTCTCCCCAGATGTAATGAGCAGGGAATCAGAATCAGGTTGGTTATAGCTCTGATGGTGGAAGGGAGGGAAGGAGCATCCTGGAGTGACCCCAGCTGACATCAGGATTTGTATCTACTGCCTTTCCCTGTTTCAGCTTGAGAACTAGATCCTGCCTGTTGCTAGTCCTGGTGATGGTGGGTCAGGAGGTTTGCCTAGTTACCACCTCCCTTCCCAACCCACAGGGACCTAGTTAAATTGAGACTTGTTGAGCCCTGATTCACAATTTAGGAAGAGGCCACTGACTAGGCCATTTCTGTGGATGGGGAGCTGGTTATTTGTGTTCTCAGCAAACCACCAAGGGTCCTGACAGTGCAGAGCTTATAGGCAGCATGTCCTTACCCCACTCCCAGGGTGGGTGCCCTCTTTGACAAAGAAGCAAAAGCCAAGACAGAGGGAGAAAAAGAGAAAGAGAGAGGGTATGAGAGAGGGCAGGAAAGAGAAGGAGAAAAAAAAAATGTTTAAAATGAAGACTCACAAAGAGTCTTTTACTGAGGAGTCTTGAGCTTGGCATAACACAGAAGGTTACCAGTAAGGCACCGGCAGAAGCATACAGGCAGGTTAATGTCCTTAAAATAAAGTATAAGCCAGTAATAACAGGGTCTTACAAATAGCAAGCTACAGCTGGTTACAAAGTCTCCACAATAGCACACCACTAGATTTAGCAATCACTGTATATACAGAAACATTTTCCAGCTTCCCATTCCACCGGGAATAGATAGAAAAGGGTTGCGCTCCAGGTGATAACTCAGCGTTGGGGTGAGGCAGTGCCCAAACACAGGGAAGGGGCTCTGAGCCCCAGGAGCTGAGGATGCTCTGCTTCATTGGTACAGCACCAAAGCAGGCATTTGCATGAAAAAGTCACTGAGAGTAAATCAAAGGGGTGACTGTTAGAGTAACATCACAAATCTTTGTCAATATGGCAAAGCAATGAGCAGGACAAAGACTATCCTTTCTTGCTCAGTTTTCATATCTACTGCATAGATATGCAGTGCAGGCATAAACAAATTTTTCCACGTATTTTTTGACAGTGAAATTCCTTTTCATGACAAAACTAGATATATTGTATTAAGAGAAAAGAAATGGAGTCTCTTATGCCTTAAAAGTGCAAAAGAAGCCAGAACTTACTTTTTGAAGTAATTGACATTGTATTTTTGTTAATAAATTTTTTTTTCTTATGGGTTTTAAATACTAGTTCTTATCCCTGGCACATGTTCATTTACCTCCTAACACACTATGCATACACCAGACTATTTCTTCAAGAAATACAGTCTGAAAACAGTCAAGACTTTTAGAGGCAATGGTGGCTAATTCCCTGCTCCCCCATGCCATTTTATTATGGTGAAAGCACAAAGGAAGCCACCTGGATGTGAAATATTGTGTCTGAATAAATCCATACAGTTGGAGAGATTTTAAAATGACAGGAATGGAACAGTAATCTATTCACATGTATAACAGCATCCATCCAGCAAATGGAACACTGTGCAGTCACTGGGAACCCAAGGGCGGATCTCCTGGGCTCTCTGCCTAGCTCTGCTTTTTCACAGTCTCATGAAGGTATTACAAGCTTTGGGGGAGGCAAAAAACCTGGTGCAGGGAATTAAAAGTAACTCAAGTAAGGGACTTACACCCTGAGGAGGTCAGCATCTCTGTTAACTGAATATTTACATACCTGTCAGAGTGGGGTCTGGCTGAATGTGGCTGCTCAGGAGCAAAGGCAGATGGTAAAACCGGAATGCCCAAGAGCCGGGGTTTTCACTGAGGGTTGGCCAAGATCAAAGGAAAATGGCACTGCTGGGCTGACTGGACTGTGGCAAGCTATACCTATGTAGGAGCAAATCGCTATGTGGTCTGTCCAACGGTAGGTTCTTGCAGGATGGAGGGTTGTAATTTTTTCTGAGAGACTTGATGATTCAGCAAAATAAAATTAGTCTCTTTGTCTTGGCATGAATACTCTTTTCAGGATGTTCCTCTGCCCAAGACTGAAAATGCTTTCATAAAGAGATGAAATTTGAAAGGTTGTCAACAAACAAAATCAATCAGGCAACAAGAATGGAGAAGACATCTGTCCCTACACAACTATGTGGCTGATATGCCCCCCATAATAGGGAATAAAAAAACTCTCAGCATTAGACTGAATTTACAATATACGCAGTTAACATGCAAGGGACATGAGAAAAATAATAGAAGGCAGGAATTTATTGTCTGAAATCCAAGGCCTTTTTCTAAAGAATGTGATAACGTAATAAGAGTTGGAAATCCCTGATTAGTACTGCGGGTAGACATTTGTATTTGCTATGGATTAGATAAAAATGAAGGAACTGCTACAACACAGTCTCATAAGGATCTACATCCCAAGACATTATAACATGGGTTTGCTTTATGCACAGCTCCAAACAAAACAGACCCCTTGAGTAGGGAGGCTGGTGGCTGGATAGAGGCCATTTGGATTCACTTGTCCTAGGGAAGGATATTCTCCTCCCGGAACCTCCCAGCTGCTCCCATACTTTTGTGAATGGAGAAGGCACCAGACTGAATGGTTGCAACCAGAATATGGTGCTGTATCTTTATTTAACATGGCTATTAATAACCAAACAGTCATGGTTCCTCACCCCAAATCGCCTGATAATCTACTGCCTCTCTTGGGCCTGTTCCCACTGCCGCTGCTTTTAAACCCTTGTAGTGCCATTGATTTCAGTGGAGCTAATCTGAAAGGTACACAAATGGGAGATAGATAAGAATCACTTCATTCCCATGCTGAATACCATGGCCTGCACTTCATAGTTGGCAAAAGTGTATGTTTAGTGGCACCACCACATACTTGGGATAGTAGATGTTGAAATTACATTCATCTGAATTGAATATTCCAAGCAAAACTACTGCCAAAACACACACCTGTTTTGGTAGCGGCAATGGAGGGAAGCCAGTGCTCCTCCTTCCACCCCCCTCAAACAGTTCATGCAGAATCTTCAAAAAGTTACTGAATGCATAAAGCGGGGGAATGTCGTCGTCACCTGACAGTAATGATCACATTTCATGGTAAATAATTACCAGGTCCCAGTTACAGATGTGAGCTCCTTGAACTGCCATAATTCATGGCAACATGCTTGCTGCCTCCAGCCATAAATCACAATTTTTGCTAGGGTGTGGGTGAAAGACCCATCTGTACTGATTTGCAGTGAAGCCTCCAAAAACCCCAATTTATCAATATTATGTTCATCTTCTGCCCATCTCCGTTGGCCCGAGCTCATCTGAACAAGTTTCCTGTTCCTACCCCACAGTGTATATCACCAGGACAGACCCTCCAACACACACATCCACTCTACAGCACCCGTTCCTGTTGACTGCTTGCAGCCCTGGAAGGGCTATTTAACCCCCTCACACTGGTGACCACCCGTTTTAGCAAGTCACTGTTATGCCTTTCTCGGTTTTCTGCAGCACGGTGTTCCTTATGAGACTGGAAGACGTTATTCATTTTTTGCCTGGAGGTATACCCAACAACAAGGCGCCTGGGTAAGCTTGCAGAGCAGCAATACTCCTACCTTAGTGTTCACATCTCTGCCATGGTCCAAATGACTCATATACAGTGCTACAGCTGTTTCAGCGTTCTTGTTTTTTTTTTTTTATATCCAGCTCTTTTGGTGACTAAAGCTTATGTAAGTAATCTAAAACCTCAGTATTTACAATATAAAAGCACCACAAGAAACCCCTCTCAGAACTTAAGCTTCTGTAGGATTTAATTTGGGGGAATTTTATTTGAAAATGCAATATCCTTCACCTCCCCACCTCCCCTTTTTCTTTCCTATGTGGAATTAAGAGAACAGATCTTGGATGGAAATGCACTATTTATAAAAATGAGCTTACCTCATTTGTGTAAGAAAGGAAAGGCTGTTGCCCTTGATTAGAAAGCAGTAATTCTTAAAAGGAGTCAAGTGAGGTTTTAATATAATTGTTTTCTCTAGGCCTGAAATGATAGAAGTTTTCAGAAATTTTAAATAAAAAATGAAAAATGAATATGCGACTCAGGAAATCAGTGTATCTGAGAACTACTGCCAGGGCTGTTTTAAAAAAAAAAAGTAGCCCAGAATAGTTTGTCTTGTTCTAGGGTTGGAAACCTTGCAAAATGCTTAGAGGAAGCACTATCAAACTACGCTCTATTCTGAGTTTTACTACAACTATGGCCAACTACAGCTCTAAGACAGCTGACTTACACTGAAGTATCACAGTGCTGAATCAGGTCCTAAGTCTCATTCCTTTATCTGGTTATTTCATTCACCTTTTTAGCTCATGCTCCTTGGCACAACAATGGGATATGGTCCACATGAAATTGGTTTTAAAATGATTTAGTTAAACTGATGCAAGACCAATTTAAATCTGCTCTGTATCAATTTAGTTTAAGTCATTTCCTGATCAGATTAAGTTAAATCAATACAAACCAACTTTAAATAGATTCCAGTGTTTGCACTGGCTTAACTAATTTGATTTTAAAACACACCTTTAATTAAACCAATGCAATTCTGAGTGTGGAAAAAGCTTTGCAAAGCAGAACTGCTTGTCTGTGATAATTGGTTAATATTTTACTACTCTGTTGTGCTAATTGTGACCTGTAAAATACAGTGAAAAAGCAATGCTATGCCTAAGAAGCGTGAAAGTAGGTGAAACTTCTAAAAAATGCTGTGTCTTTGCCATGGCTTGGGGCAGTCCAGATGTGGGAAGATAGCTGTGGCCTGTCAAAAGACAATTAACATGTTTACAAGGAAGACGTCTTTCATTTATGAAACAGGCTACTCTCTAGAGAACTGATAGGAGTTGGAGAAAGCAGTTGTACCTGCGGCTTGGGGGTTGTTTTGGTCCTCATTTTATTTTGTTTCCATCTTTTTGACTTGGCTGTTCTGAAAATCTCTCACAACTTTGTTAGCAAGGGAGAATTTTTTTCCTGGAAAGAGTGACCATTTTTATTTTTTTTGCAATGTGGAGAAATATTATAGGAAAGCTTTACTCAAAGAGAATACATGAAACTTGCAGTTTATCCCATTGTCACCATTCTTTGGGTTGTTGGGGTGGAATTTTTTTGCTATCTCCACAAGCATTGATGTGTATACTCTGCTAGTCACATAAATTCTGCGCTTGACTCAAACTCAGAAACTTGCACAGTATTTTTGGTTAGCAGCCCAAAAGTATTAGAAACATACGTAATCTCCTCTAAACAATTAATGCTCCAAAAAACAAACTAGACGGGAAACCTATGCGTTATTGCCATTTTGCTAGCAGGGAACTGAAATGCAGGGAAACACAAAACAGATCCAGCCCACCTCTCCTATGCATCTTGCACATCACCAAGCAGCCACACACACCTGCCTTCAACATCTGCCTGGGCTGCTGGGAGAGGTGGGTGGGGACCAGGAGAGGCAGAGAGGGATCCACTCAGGATCACTTTGGCTCCTCCGTCATTCTGCTGATTCTACAGGGACATTGAGCTCCTCCTGGGCTGAACACATTTTCTTAAGCAAGGTCTCTTCTTCCTACTCTAAGGATTGACAGATCCAGCAGGAAACTTTATGTTCCTCCATATACTAAGGATGCAGATTGCCCAGGGTTTTTTTTGTTGTCTTTTGTATCACGTTTGATTAGGTCAAAGCAAAATGGGTGTTATGAGACTAACCAGGTGTTAAAAAAAAAATCCAACTTCTCCACAGTATGAAATTTAAAAGCTTTTGTTACCGTGCCTTAGAAGTCTGTTACCCCACAATGTCCCAGTGCTGTATAAACATGGAAGGATGATTTCCCTCTGATTTGGAGAAGGAGAGGAGGATAATCAGAGCTGTTATCTTTGTGCTCTACCCATCCTTTCAGGAAACCTGGAGCAGAAAAGATGCTGTCTGAAACATTTCCTGGAGAGTAAAGTGGAAAGGCTGCGTAGGAACCTTGCAAACACTGTGAGGAGATGAAGCAGCCGTGGAGGACCTTGACTGACAAGTTATCACCTAAAATGGTATAGGCATAGCCTATGTGGTCTCCTGCACATATCTCCCAGCTCTGAAGGGTGAGGACAGGATGGCAGATGCAGTTCTGCATCCCAGAGCAGATCAGTGAGCCCAGACCAAGCTTGGTGCTCCTTGGGCTTGTTGACTAGTAGCTCACTTATGTATTGCTGCATGGTGCAGATACACACCTCACCCTCTGCCTGAGACAAGTCAATAGCACTGCATCATTCCACTTGTTGCTTGGTTTCACTGTAGAAAATGCACCTAGAAATGTCTTCATTTACATACAACATGGATGCAAAGCAGACTTTTAGATTTGGTGTGACACATTTTGCTGTCCACAGGCCGATGTCACCCAGGAAGTGCTACGTGGTAGCCTGCAGCTGTTGTCCTGTTTTAATTACCGAGATGTGCCCATGGAAACCAAACCCCACAATGCAGTGCCCTATCGTGACTAAGGGGTGGTCCCTCTCATCAAGATGAAACAGAGCATATCGGAGCCTGAAGCCTGGAGGGCTCCTAAATGGATAATGTAACTGTGCTAGTTAATTAATTCAAATTGGTTGGGACCCTGACAAGCTGCCAGTGTGCCTAACAGGCAGAGGTCAAACATGCTCTTGCTTAGGATACTTCTGTAGAGCATACAAGAAGTTAAGAGTATGCAGCCAGGCACACTATAACAACTTGCATCCCATCTTGTAATTTCTGGTTTTAAAACCTATCTGGATGAGTCAGAAGCAGCACACAGAGAATTCAGCTGCTAGTGCAAAGAAACTGCACATCCAGGACCCCTTCTTTTACTGTGGGATTAAAGCCTGCAGTTGCCCATATTGGACTGTTATTGTGTTGATGGTGCCAAGATTTCCAAATGATAGTTGGTGCTGAATACTGCAAACACGAGTGACCCTGTGAGACCCAAGTCCTGGCCCCTGAAGCTGAACAGCTCAACTGGTAAGGTGTAGAAGGATGGGCTGAGAAACAGTCATGGAGAGATGGAGTGACTTCTGCAAGATCACACAGTAAGCCAGTAGCAGACACAAAATTAGACGAAAATTAAGTCTGGTATAAGAGGCTATTCATTCACCATTTGAGAAACAGATGTGAAACATCCTTTGATGGGTCTTAGACCTGCTCATGTACATGTGTAATGAAGGCAGGCTAGAATTTCGGTCTTCAGCCAGAAATACCTCAGCAAACCAGCCATGCTGAGACTCCCACTCTTCCTGTCACAGGGCTTATTATATCATCCCTATTCAAAATTGCACAGAAGACTGAAAGTTGGACCAAAGTTTGTCCTTGTTAGTGATGCAGAAAAGGTCTGGGCAGAACAGATGCGGAAGAAGAATCACAGGGACTAGTCTGAGGACCAGTAAACATAGCTGAATGTGGAGGTAAAGTGCACACACTCTTGTTTTGCTAACTGTAGGTGATCTCCTAGGGAAAGATCATCATTCCTCAAAGGACTTCATCCTAGCATCCACCGGAGTCTGTGCAGAGGCTCCTGCAGATGTCAGTGGAGCCTCATCAGGCCTTTAGACAGAGTTGGTGATATTCTGGGGAATAAAAAAATCTGTCCAGTGCCCATAGAAATCTGAAAAGATAACAGTGCAGTGCTCTACAGGACCATGAGTTCACACTTACAGAGATGCTCAGCTCTGCACCAGCAATACACCCACATTATTCTTGCAAACTCCTGAATGGAAACTTTCCAAAAACAATACCACAAAATACATATCTGTCCTTCTTTTTGCGATAGGCAGTGGTGTAGTTAAGGGTAGACTTGGTTAGACAGAGTATAATCACTTTTTATTTTTGGAGGCAAAAGTTTGCCTGCTTTTTGGCAGCTGTAAGTGTGGGTATGCCAGGAAAAAAAATCCAGCAGCCTTGTTTACCTTACATAGCTTCCAACCCTTTCACTTACTGAAACTGTCCCCGAGATGATATCCTTTATGTACACCATGGTATACATGATGGTGCTGTGACAGAAGCCTTGTATCCCAACTGCACAATAAATCAGATACTGTCTTCACACAATTGTCTGGGACACTAATTAAACAAAACAAAAGAAAACCAGAACTTTCCCTACAGACTCCGTTTCTCCCCTTGCAGGGGAGTCTGACTTGTCCCCTGCTGAAAAGCATGAAACATCATCCCTCTTCACAAGAGTTGGTCTTCATGGCGCTCAGGTTTCCAGGATTTGCAGCCACATTGACGTAGATGTACAAGTGACAAAAGCACTGTGGTAAGTCTTATCTGGCAGCTGGCTTGCTGAAAAGGACCAAAATGGAACTGACAATTTGCTGTATCTGCCTCAGACGAATGTCTCCTACAGTCAAGGTTTTCAAAAAGAGCTGCCCAAAGTAAGAGATTTTTGGCATGTGCAGAGGTACATGAAAAGTGGTCCTTTTCCTAAAGAAGCAACCAAAAGTAGAGTTAGGAGAGTAGAGTGAGCGGTATCAATTTATAGACAAATCTCCTAAAATATATAAATATCTGTTCCTGGGCCTTACATGCCCAATTTACAGAGCTAGTCAAGGGTTTAGAGATTATAATTTATTTACATTTTTTCTTGGGACTGCATTAAAACAGTAAGGCCTGATCTTACATCTGATGCAGTAAATGGGCAACTTTCCACTGTTCTTCATAGGCTTTGGACCAAGCCACCAACTATCATTTGGTCTATTTTACTCAAAAGCCAGAAAATATCAGAGTCGGTATGATTTTGTTGTGCTTTGTTCTGTTGTGCATAGCCACTATGGTTGCAAACGTAAGGGTGGAAAATATTTTCCAATGAACAACTCTTCTTTAGTGATTGTTTTTATAAAACATGTTTCTAAGGTAACTTGTTTTCACTGATATTTGAATCACATCTATGAGATGACATGCCACTAGTGAGTGGTGCCTTACTTTTATGTTCCTTGACGTTGCACGTTTTAGTTAATGTTTCAGGAACATTAATTCTTCTCCCCAAAAGTCTCCATTTTTTATTAAGCAAAAGAAGGGCACAGGAAATAGCTAGTAGTATTGTTTGGAGGTTTAGTTTTGCAAAGTTGGACAGTTTCTGCAATGTTTGGCAGGAGAGCTTCAAAGTTCATTAAGGAGCCTGTGCCAAGAATCTAAAGACCCATTGCAACCCACTGCATTGCAACTGTGTCAAGAATCTGAGGACCCGTTACGTTGGGACCCATCCCTCCAGGTGAAGGAAACTGGAGGAGACAAAGGTCCAACACCCTGTTTGAATCATACTCATAATTTCTCAAAGTTCAGGAATGTTCTGATCAAAGACTGGTTTTATTTCCTAAAAGATAAAGGAGGCCAGATTCAAAACTTGCTTGTCAACCCAGGTCCAAGCTTCTCCAAAGCTTATTTTGGGGCTAAATAGTTCTGCTCTTTAAATATCTGGGAAGAGGTTTGGTAGAGAACTCAGACTACAGGAGATGTGATGATGTAATGTGTTTATTTTTTGCTATTTCTCAGTATTTATTTTAAAAGCACCCATCAGGATGACTACACACACTTGGATAATTATTTTAAATGTACACATAGCTACGGATAAAAATTGAAGATATCTTAATTTGCTCTACTGCAACAGTTCCTGTGCCAAAGCAAGAGGCTCCCTCAACTTGACTTGCCATCTTGATTTGTTCAACCTGTCATCTCCAATAAAAACTAAGAAAATAGATGCAGCTTGCAAGGATGCCCCCAAGTCAGTAAATCTGAGGCTTTTCATACAGAGAGAGAGGAGGCTGCTCTGGAATGGAGGACCCTGCAGGGGTAAATACCTGCCATCAGTGACTCCTTCCTAAACAAAGGATCTCTTTGCACAGGATTGCACCTGTGGCAATACCATGCGTGGGAGGAAGGTCTCTTGAATAGCCACAAGCCAAGCATACTGGCTAAATCCATCTATTCTTTTTTGACACTTTATAATCTGTCTTGTGTTCCAGTGGTTGTAAAATGCTAGCCTTTTGGAGCTCTTCCACACTGGAAAATTGCATCATGATAAAACACAACCCCGAGGAATCTTGGTAACTAAGACAATGCTAAACATGCTGCTAAACACTGAACACAGGCAGGGACTGTTGTGTTTAACATCACATCAGCTGGTTGTGGTTAAGCCCATGGGCTGACCAGCTGCCACAATGCTAAACATGATGATGTCTGCTTGTGTTGAATATTTAACAGTGTGTTAGCAGCCCTAACTCTCAAGGGTCTTTTTTCTTGCATGATCTGGTTTTCTAGCATAGGCAAACATTATACTGATAGATGTGACTGTTGTGAGGAACCAGATTAACCAGATTGGAACAGTTTACATGGTACTCTGATTTATGTCAAGGACTTCACTCTTTTGGTTGAGCTCCTGACTAGAGCAATTGCAAACACCATGTTAGTTCATGCCTTGCCTTTGTTCCTGCACAAAGTGTCTCTGACCCCAGCACAGCTGGATTGTTATTGCACTGGACTGATGGTGAAAATAGCAGACACATGGCACCCTGACAAACCTTGTTTTTTTACAGAGGTCTTATTCTAGCACAGGAGAAAGGGAAGACAAATGTTTGAATGGTATTTATGTACCAACAAGATGGTGAGGAAAGAAATGACAAGCATCTGCTTTCCTTCACGTGATTGGGCATGATGTATTGGAAGTACTCTCAGCTCTGTAATGTAAAAGGATAATACAAACTTAACTCTACTAATGGATCAGTTCCAGAACTATTTCAGCCCCAAGAAATATGTGACATTTGGATGTGTTTTTTTATGTATTACCAGATATCAGACTCCTGCAGAAACAATAGATCAGTATGTGAATGGTCTAAAAATTAAGGCCAAGTTTGTGAGTTTGTGCAGCTTGTTGCATGACAAACTCCCCACAAGACTGTTGGGATGACCAGATATTTGGCTTTTGAAAGGGAAAATAAAAGCATACAACAAGCGAAATCAGAGCTTTCCCTGAAAATTATGAAAGAACCCCAAACACCTAACAAATGACACACATGGCTTAAAGGTAGGAGATGGAAACCTAGGTAAGTATTGTTAAAATAGCATATGGTCTAAGAGATGGTCAACTCTTATTGCAGCTTTTCCATAGGCAAAAGGGCTGTCTAGGATCTTTCTCCTCACTTTAGCTGCTGATTTCCCAGCCACTGAAATTATAGCTTCAGCTGCAGTACTTAAAAGTTCTAAGTAGTTGGAACTTAATATTTTGAGGTTTCTTTACACCTGCCAAATTTTACTGAAATTAATCAGCAGCTTCTGTTATGAGGCAGAAATGATGAAAATAATGAAGAAAACGTTAACTTTGTCTTTCCTAAGAAACTGTGTTAAAATGAATGTGCTACATTACAGTTAATGACAAATTTTTTTTTTAATATAGTTTTTGATAATTTTAAACATTTTCTTTTCATTTTTATAAGAAGGGAAAAGCAGTCAGTAAAGGAGCTGATATTAGTAGTGTGGGTCCAAACAAAAGAAAAAAATTTAGAAGATACAAAGGATGAGTTTGAGGCTGTGAAAGAAAAGGGCACTCAGAAGAGGGAATGGACATAACTGAGCTTTTCATGCAAGCATGGGGGCTCCTCAAGGAGGAAAGGGCCTATGCACAGGCTGTGGAAGAGGAGGGTGAGCTCTGCCACTATGTGGGCTGAAGAGGGATGAGATGGGAGTATAGAGGACTGTAACAAAACTAAACCCTATGTGGCATACTTCTCCTAACACCATTTTCACTTCTCATAAAACCCTAAACCTCAACACAGATCCTTCTAGGGAAATAACATCCATGCTGGGGATTTGATTTTGTACACAACCACCACAGTTTAAACAAAGGCTTACATCAAGTGAAATTTCCTCTAACTTCATGGTGTTCCCAACATTGTTGGTATATAGTTGGGCTGAAGAGCTCTTCTTCCTGGTGCTTTCTCAAATGTTTCCCCCTCAGTGCAGGCCCCAAGGAGAGTAGGCATCTTCCCCACATCGGGCTGGCAGCTGGGCTTTTACCTAGGCTGCCACCTGACCTCAAAGCCACTCCTTGGGAAGCAACAAATGTCACATAGGTGGTGGTGGAACCCAAACCTCTCAGAATCTTGATCAACATATGACAACACAGCTATAGAGTACTTTCAGATGAAGTTGGTATGAATCTGAAGATAGGGCTATTGTCTGTGGAGAGGATGAAGAACATCCAGACTGTAGAAGTTGTGCACAGAGGAAAGGCTGGAAGAATGAAGCAGGCACAGGGAAGGAAACAGGTCTGTTCTTGCCAGATAGTACAAGAGAGCGGCAAGAGGTCAGTGAGACAATATCAGAGATGTGAATCTAAGCCAAGGGGAATTGGTTTGGGGAAGAGCAGATTTAGGAGTCAACAGCATAAAGATGATGAAAGAGGTGTTGGGAGACAATGGGGTGTCCCACAGGGAAAGTGCATTAGAGAGAGAGGGAAAGGCAAATGGAGGTTGAGAGACAGGCTGCTTGGTATGCCAACTGGGATAGGAAGTGGGTGGAAGAAGGAAGATGATAGATACCACTGAGAAGTCAGAACAGCTTGAAGAGGTAGGAAGGAAAGAAAAAAGGAAAGAAAGGAAGGCCATATTTGTAAGCAGAATGGCTGAAGCGATGGATCCATGGATGGTCTTCAACAGAATTTGACTCCAGCTGAGAGTTTCCAGTGACTGGGATTAAGCTGCAGAAGTAACAGGCACAATGCTCAGGTCAGTTTGCATGCTACGAAAAAGGATCTGAATATTGACTTTGGGATGATTCAGAGATTAACGAGTGTGTGGAGCACTAATAAACTCTGAAGGTGGAATATAATGAGCAAGAGGGATATATCATTCTCAGTGCACACCCACAGCTTTCATTATGCCAAAGAAACACTGTAGGTATTAGTGAGGTTGCAGAAACTCTCTCCTGCATGTCCCTAGCAACTTGCAAATCTATTGCCCAGACCCAAGGATGATCCCCACTGAAATGGAGGCAAGACTGCTGATGGGTATCTGTTATTAATGCCAATTTGCCTCATTCTGGTAAGGATTTTACTTCTAAACTTCATGGCTAAAAAAAAAATCCTCATTTGACCTAAATTCCATTGCCATGTCTAAATCAAGGTCTTCCCAGCTCTCGCTGGACTCCAAAACTGTTTTGGTCAAGAGGTGCACAGAGACTAAAATGGAGTTTAAGTGAGATTAATTTGGGCCAAAGGCATCATGGTATGATGCTTTCTGAATTTCTCCTTAAGACCAGCCATCAATAGATCTAGTCCTGTATCCCTGGTCACCCAGTGCTCTAAAGGAGGAGGATGTAGGTGTTCCCCAAGAAGAAGAAGTTGACGACAATAACCAGTCTGTTTTCCTGACCCCAGACTATGTGGTAGGGTGAGATGGTTATTTATTAGCTGTATTGCTGTAGTCCTTAGCATCCTTTACACTCAAAGTTTATTCTGATTTTGGAAAGGGAAAAAATGTTGTGCATAAAGAGGATGCGTCACCTGGGCTCTGCAAGAAACGCACCCTAAACCCTCAGGATTTTCTGCTTGCAAAGGCATAGCACTGTGAAAACCCTTCTTGACTGGCCCCAAAGTTATCCTGTCTAATGGGATAGGAGAGTAAGCAAGCAGAACTGTTGACGGATTTACTTGCTGAGCCAAAAAAGCCTGTAAGTAGTTAACCAGTGTTTAGCCTTGTTGAACTTTCATAACACTGTCATTGATAGCCAAGTGGGACCTGCACAGCACAAGCTCACAGAAAAAAAGTGCTAGACTTGTTCTTTCTCAATTATAAGAAGCCTCTTAAGTCCCAGGTGGTGAAAGATGTCAAAGTTAAGATGCCAGTAAAAAGAGGCAGCTGAAGGCAAAGCCATTGCCCATTTTCTTTAACAGAAATGTAGTAAAACTACGAATGGGGTGGTCTCATAGCATGTGCAGTAGAGGGTATATCATGTTCTCCTGAAATGTTAATCTGGGGCACAAGACTGCAGAAAACAGAGAGAAGGTCACTGCCATGGGGGAAAGCTTTTTTGTTCAAGCATTTAGATGACAAAGTGAGTAAGAGGCTACAGGAAGGTTAAACCAAGGTATTCATGCCTTTATTTGTAAGTCTAAAACCAAGCCTTTTTTCATCTTTTTTATATGCAGGCTCATTTCTAATTTGACTCCTGGTATTCAAAGACTCATAGGGCTTGGCCCTTCTTTGTTGGGTAAAAACTGGGATGGAAGTAGGTTTTAAAAGAATTTTCATTTGGTGACTGCTGTAAAACTAAAGCAAGCTGTAACTCAAGACCAATTTTAATAATCTTTTTTCTCCACAATGGAATGGATTCAGGTAAATATTTATCTAATTAGAGGACCAATACCCAAACATTCAGGCAGTTATCTTCCATGGATATGAAACCCAGTTGGAAATACTCAGTTTTTTTTAAATTTTCTGTGACTATTCCAAATTTATGACTAGTAGAACCTAATAGATTATTCCCTCTCCTCAGGAGTCCATGAACATCCCCAGTTACCAAGATATATGTGGTCTGACTCACCAGAGTGGGATGGCCAAATTTCTGAGCTGCATACCAAAATACACAAACAGGAAAGAGCTATCAGTCATCCCATCTGTCAGAGGGCTGTGGGAAGGGAAGACCCAGGAGCAGGAACTTCACAGAGGTCCCACCACCATGCTGTCCACTGGCCTGGGGCTGAACATGCAGCAGGTGCATTGGATTACCAGTGGCGTTGGCTAGAGCTGCCCTCCTTGCCCCGCTTCTCTCCCAGATGTAGAAGCAAATTCACCAGCAGCCTTGGTGCCCCACTAGCCCCAGTTTCTGGTTGCTTGATGTAAGCTGCACTTAAACTCTTTGCTGTCACTTATGGCTTAAAAGCAACAAGATGCTCCTTCATCCCCTAGTGTGAACTATCATTAATAGCTATGGGTATTTAATATGACAGGTTATGGCACGTGGGAGCTTTATACAGCCATTCTACACTGGATTACCCAGCTTGAGAGTTAAGGCAAAAATACAGGATAAATGTAGATTTGGCTCTAAGAACATAAATTTTGAGCGTGTCAGAGAGGGGAGAAGAAGCCAGTGGCAATTCTGACCGCAGAGCAGTAGACCCCAAGCAGGCTTTCCACTGACCAATTCGGACAGTATGGTACAGTGCCAATCAAGATCCAGAGGAGCTGGTGTACCATGTTGCTGGCACCTCCACAACTACAGGGCTCTTCATGCAATCTGCATGATCACCTTGCTGTAACTAGGTACAAACTGCTCGTGATGCCTTGTGATTGCTATTGGAATCCTCTCTTGCTATAAAAAGGTTGGTTTTCTGTTTTGCATGCAACTATAAAATGCAGCCAGCAGCCCAAGAGGCTGTGTTCATGCCACATAGATGTACAAATCCAGCCCTCTCCTTGACAAAGTGCAGTTTGTTGTGCTGGTGGTGGAGGTTACAAGCAGCAAACATCTGCAGTGCTACATCTAAACACTTTATTTCCAGATGTGCACACAAAGCAAGTTCCCACTGTTCATCCTGATAGGTGGCTTCTGTCTGAAATGCTACATTTGTGCACGGATCTGTAAAAAAGGAGGGTTGGTATGGCCTTTCTAACAGTTGCCAGGTCTGCTGAAGAACAGTGAGAAGATTACATTTTCCTCTTAATTCAGTAGAGGTCTCCAAACAGTACTTGTGTGACTCTAAGGAGAGTTAAGCCCAGGAAGCCTGTAATTATCAGCTAAATAAATAATTTAATTAATAAAAACTCTGGGCTAGATCCCAGTCTGACTTGGCAGTTTTATTCTGCTTTGGGGAGGTATAAAACAGCGCCAAAGCCCCCAGATTTAGCCTTTAGCGATTCTTTTGCAAGAAAGTCCAGGTGTCATGCAGAGGGGAGGACCTAGCCGTGCAGGTTAGCAAAATGCTTCAGAAACAAGTAAGAACTGACCCAACTGAATCTTTTTTCCCCTTAGTTTCTCAAAAGCTCACTCTGTTCCTCACCCCAATCTCCCATCATTTTTTTTTCATCTTCACATACCTCTGAATTTCCTGCGTTTTGGCTGGGACCAGGCATGCAAGAGCCAAATACTGTTGTAGCTGTTTTTGTGTTGGTTCCAGCCCAATTGGAAGCAGGAAATACTAAAATTCTCCTGGGTAATCCTCTTCTCTGGAGACTTCAAGCCAATTTTGCAGATTCATGAATGTTACGTGCTTTAGGCAAAGTTCAGAGATGCAACCAAAGCCAGTTGCCACAGATACGTAGACATGAGACACACAGGGAAGGCAGTGAGTTTTGTATCCCTTGCTATCCAGATGCTTGCTTGCACCAAACTATTGTTTAAAGCTGTGTCCTAAATCATACTCTCTCTTCATTCCTCCAGAACTTGGTCTGCACTACTTTATTGTCTGAGGGTTCAGGTTCAGGATGAAGCCAGCAGAAGAGCCATTTCAGGACCTGAAAGCAGAGACAAGAATAAAGCAAGCAGACTGCATCATCCTCGCTTTGGTTCTCATCTTTGCTGCTGGAGCTTTTCCTCTTTTGCGACATTGGTGATGCTGTGTTGCATTATACCTTCCTGCCAATAATGCTGTGTGACAGACTTGCCCAGCATGGCACAAGTGGCTGGAGACACCGTTGGTACTGTACACAGTGGCAGTGTTGGGAATTCAAGATTCAGCCATCGTATGAAGGGGCGACTGGGCAGAAACCTCCAACTGCCCTGCACCCAAGCAGCATTTGCACTAGCTGTGGTGAGGATGGGACATGCAAGCTCTACTGGAGCCCCTCCAGACCTCTTCTGCCAACTTGTCTCTTCTGAGGGCGTACAGCAAATTTAAACAGTTTGCTCTGGGAAGAGCACTAAGAGATGACAGTCCTACAAATATATTTCCTCTCCATGGTGAACTTGAGCTCAGATCCACTGACGGCAAGCATGTTTAGATCAGCTACCATGCAATGGCACTACTACGTAATGGAAATTTCTACTGGCAGTGAAAAAATAAAATCCATTTGAGAAAGGAGGAAAAAAAGACTGAGAATAATTGGGGGAGCTGTTGGAGGAATGGGAAGGGATGAGTGTTGTGTCCTTCTCATATCAATGTGATTTTTATCACTAGTGCACAAATAATCCCACATGATACCCCTGTCCTCACTGTGTGCTCAGCAAGCAGCATGGACATACAAAGATTTATGGACACTGTCAGAGAACCAGGGAGATTTGCTTCATGAGGCCTGTTTCTGGGGAAAAAACCTGAGCGTGTGTTTCTTTGCCTACTCTGGGGCTGATCAGAAGATACTCGTTTAATAAGACTATTATTTTGTATTGTTTGCATGACATTAGCACAACATTAGTGCCCATTGAAACTGGAGACCCATTTTAAGTGGCACTGTACCCAAGCACAGTAAGAGACAGCAGTCGCTATGCTTATCAGCTGAACAGGCAAGATGTGGTATGTCCCCTTTCCAAATGGGGAACTGATACACATAAACAATGAAGTAATCTACCCCACAGATATTCAATATACAAACACAAGCATGACAGCCAGCTGCAATCCTGAACCATGGTAAGAGGTTTAACAACACAGAAAACAATAGGCATTGTATACTGTAGGCTTATAAAATAGGACTGGACAAAAAAAAGGTTCTTTTCTCCCCTGAGAAATGACACATTTTTGTCAAAAACAATTTGGCTGAAAACTGGAATATGTGCTGATTTGAATATCTTTTGTTTGGTAGACTTCATTTATTTCAAGGCAAAATACAAAAGCAGACACCTTTCATGGAGAATTTGTCTTTGACCAAAAAAAGAAAAATTTTCAATTAAATTTGCTTTGATGAAAAATTTGCAGCCATCTCTGATACAAAGTACCTTATGGTAGGTGCTTCCTTTCTGTTTGCTCTTGCATCCAGCTCTGCAATTCTGCACTGCGTTGGCCTTTACTTGAATACCACCTTCTGCTCCTAATATATTGCTGCCAGCTTTAGCAGCTCAAGCATATATCTTCCTGAATTTGAGTGTTGGGATGTTTTAGGGGAGGAGGAGGAGATGGAGAAGGGAGAGACTAGCCAGGGACAAAGGGGAATTCAAATCCCAGTTTTAGAAGACAGGTGTCCAGCTTTGGTTAACAAATTAAAAAGGAAACAAAGTTTTAGCTGCTGTGGTCATGAGGAAAGCCTAGAAAATGTGAAGCTCACAGGCTTAGAAAACACTCAGCCATGGAAAAAGATTCCTGATTTTCCGCTTTGTTTGTAATGCTGGGGGTTGAGAGCCCTGAACAGGCCAGGTGCACCACAGCTTGCCATGGGCATTTGGGGCAGGAGCGTCTGCCAGCATCTCTGTCCTGGTGCCTGCCCCATGGTGGCCCAGGGGCGCTGCCACCAGCTGGCTGCTCCTGCTCACACATGGCCTCCACACACCTCCAAAACCTGGGCCCTGCACACCAGCCCTCGGGAGGAGGAGGAAAGAGCAGCTGGTTTGTCCCACTGCTGAAGCTGTTTTGCCCTTCAATGACCTCTCCTGCTTTATTGGCTGCAGAGGTGGAGAGCCCATAAGAAGTAAGAAGGACCTTGCAAGTACCATGTATGGGCATTTGCCTGGAGCAGCTCTGTTGTAGTAATGCCGGTTGCAAGCAATATGCTCAGCAATTGCATCGTCACCTCTTTTTGGACTGTTAGGGATACTTATATCCATACGGTATAGTGTTACTCGTATCCAAATACCGCATGCCAGTTTTGCGAACCCTAAATGCCGTCTTCCTCCTCTAGCATGAGCCACCTTTGCAAATTTTCTTTCTGTCTGGATCTCCCTTCTGTTTGAAAAGCAGGGTTCATTTTCTCCACATAAAACTTCCTCCACAGTAATAACACAAGAAAGATTGGTTTTCCTTATCTCGGTTTAGACGTTTCCCTACTCTGAACTATGAACTTGAACCACATTGGTCTCTTACTGGCAGCTCTGGGAGGCTTTTGGTGCAGGATCAATTGCCATTTGTCTAAACATTATGTTGAATAATCTCAACAACTTTCAGCCTGTCCACTGTGCAGGAACGTGGGTGCTAAGGAGGGGTTTGGTGCAGTTTTCAGCTCCCTGGGCTGCCTGCAAGGTGCCGGGGGAAGACAGAGGCGGACTTCAGCTGCTGAAGCAATAACTCTGGGGACAGCTGGCAGGAACAGAAGCAGAACAGAAGTAAGAGGGCAGAGGGGGGTTGTGAAGTTAAGTGGAACTGAATAAGCAGGGATTATTTATTGCAGGAAAACAAGAACTTTTTCAGAGGGTCCAAGCAAGGCATTTCCCAGCAGAGCTGTGGGGAAAGGTTGAGAAATGCTGCACTGGAAACGTGCACCTCTGAGGACCAGACCCACCAGTCAGGAAGGCTGTTATGAACTTCTGGGAAAGCAGGGGAATATGCCTTTCCCTGAATTGTATTACAGAGGTAGTAGTAGAGTAGTGTGGAGTTGTGTCTAGCATCTGTACTTATCCTAGCCTGAAACAATGCTTCTGTGAACAAACTCACATACCGACTTCCTTCCAAATGGTGGAAGGCTGTCATGTTTTAAGCCTTTTCATACCAGTGGTTTGACCCCTAGCCCTAGGTAGATGACACTAGACCCCACTTATAATGCTGCTGAAAATTTTTTCCTCTGTCAAAAAATGGTATCATTTAATTCTCAGGAACTACTGAGCTACTATCATATAATCAAGATACGTAGATCAAATACTCTATATCAAAATAATTTCACAAACTCTTGTCTGTTAGAAGGATATTTAAATCAAAGCTAATATCAGATGCTCTGTGACTTAAATACTATTAAAAAAAAATATGTTCAGATATTTTTCTCTTCTTTGCCTGTTACTTTGTGTGAGAATTATACCACGGAGTAATGAAAAGGTTATGCCAAGTGTTTAAGAGAAAATTCTCAGCTTCAAATACTACATAAAAATGGAAACATAAACACAGTTTTTAGAAGGACATGTCTCCAGGGGGCAGACTGGGTGGCCCTAATGGTAAGAAATGCCTCATTGCACAGGGTATCTTTCACATACAGTTACTTGGAGGACAACACACATTGTTTGTAAATTAATTCCATAGCAGAAAATGGGTTGAAAGGGTGAAAACCACAAAAACGTGGGGGGAAATGTTTGCAGATCTGCCCATATCTTTTGAAGTAAAATCAGTTGAATAGTTACAGTAGCATGAAGACTGACGGAAATTCTTAGAATCTCTGTCTCTGCATTGTTTGTTTGTTTGGTTTACACTGTTTCTTATTTTTCCAATTTCCAGCACTGAGTTGTATAAAGTCACTTCTCTTCTCACTGGAGCGTTGGGTGAGTGAAGGGTATGCCATTGGGATAGGATGCTCTCTAACACGAGATATTAGCATGTGCCCTACTCACAATGAACACAGTACATATTCCCTGCATGAATGCTTCTAAGTAGCTTTTGAAAATTAACTTTTTCAATTTTTTAAATTGAAATTTCAAATTTTTAAATCAATTTTTTAAAATTGATTCTCAGAAAGAAGGAATCTATTTTTATAAGGTTTGATGTCAGACATCACTTGTCTGTTGTGAAGGAACTTATTTTGGAACAGTCATCTTATGTCATAAGTTATTCTCGATATGAATGCACTCATGCAAACATTTTAAGTACAACCTCCTTGACTAATTTGCAAAACCTTCTACGTTCTGGATTGCCATTTAAGCTAGTGGGTACTTGATGTTTGAAGGGACTATATATGGAACTGGAAAGTGTGTGAGCAACCAATACAGATACACTTAACTTTGAATCCCACTGAATTGGACCCAGTGAAATGGCCACTAAGCCGAGACCATCTGTGTATCACTTATTAGGCAATGGGAGAGCTTGAAACATTTTTATTAAGTGTTTATCAAAGCGTGATACAGACCATCTGCATCATGTTATCACCTGTTCTCCATTTGTGATGAAAAAGGTACACCTAATACGAAATGTCTCTTTATTTCAATAACTTTATGATGGCTAACATTTACGTTTCTTCTGATCTCAGAGAGCTGCTTTTTTGTATACTTTTTCTAACTGCCTTTATGTTTCTTCAGTTCATATTCATCAGCAGGTAATAAAAACAGTCTGTACTTTCTCAGCTTATTTTGTGTGTGGAGATACTTCTAAGTACCCACACAGAAGCTTTATTTCGGTCCTTACTCTTCTGTTTTGCAAAGCTACCATACAAACACCACCTCAGATTCAGGAGAATGAACACATATATATATGCACATGTGTAAAAAGCCCTGTACAAACCATGCTGATTACAACTAAATTGTAAGTATCTCTTCCAGCAGGGAATCCCCCAACTCTGCATTACTCTGTATAACAAAAGTAGCAGATGAGTCAGGTTTCCCAGTAAACAGGCCCAGAAAGCAATGGCAGTGAGGAAAAGCAACAACCACAGCGAGACTTGTGACAAGGCTGTTGTTACCTTTTTTGTCTGTCAAGTATGTATTAATGGGGGGTACCCCAGTTACTGAGTTATTGCTTAAGGGACCAGAGGTAAATCAGAGAGGCTACAACTGCTTTCCACATGGACAGGAGACTTTGAGCATTTTCTGAGCTGTTAATTCACTAAAATCCTCTAGCAGGGAGTTAAAGTTTTACATATTCTGTCATCAGAAGAAAAGCTGCCACTGGCTGGTGAAATATCTGGGGGATTCTCCTTCTGGGAACTCATGACCCTTTCATGGCTATGCAATGCATCGCATATCTGGGACACCAGGGCCTGACCCTTCTGTATGGGTAAAAAGGTACCAGTTAAGGCTTTTTGGGACACTGGTTTTTCAATTGGCCTCCAAGGTCTGTCTAGAAGAATAAAATCAGGCAACAGAACTTATTTAGCTTTGCCTGGAATTTTCTCCCAGTTTTCGTAGCTGAAGTAAAAACCTGAATGTGGTTTGGAATGAGTGGAATATCTCACATCAGAAGAAATGACATTTTCCCCTTTCCAATACTAATGAGCAAATCAAAGGAGACAAAGGACTAGATGTGAAACAGGCCGGGAAACAGGGGAAATGTGCCTCTTCTATCCAATGGTCCAATGCCCCAGACATGCACCCACCTCCAGTCCTATTTAACCAAGAAGCTTCAATCCAGATCTTGACTTTCCAGGCTGTGCCCTCACCAGTAGGTGACACAGGTGGGACATGGAGCATCTCCTGTTGGCAACTGTCTCCTCCACACAGAGCTATGGGGACTAAAGCACATCTATGCTCCCTGCTACACAGGACACCTGCTTTCTGTACCCCACTCCACCAAGCATTTGGCCACATATGTATAGTAGAACAGCATCAAGAAGAGAGAATGAGATTGACCCACCACCCCAGGAAGACGTGTGGGCTCTGTCTGAGGCATACACAAAGCACACGTGAGTAAGGGGCTGAACAAAGAGAATTTGGATGCTAAATTGCTCCTGAATAAAATTGTACAGCTCCTGCTGAAGTAACATATCAAATCTTTTAAGAACGTAGGTGTAGCAAGACATAGAAGATAATCCTGGAGTTGATTCATATGTTAAACCCATGACAACCCAAGAATTGAGGCAAAAGATATTATTAGACTGACAGAAAAGGGGACATGAGAACTCTAAGTATGGTGGCTGGCAAATATTTTTTAAAATGCTGGTTGGAAGAGTTTCAGGGGAAAACAGTGAGGCAGGGTTGAAGGTGCTTATTGAATGACACCTGAGACAACAGCTGTATGTGACAGTTGTGAAAATTTTAGATGGGAAGAGAAGAAACCAGAGAGAAGGAAATGTGGGGTGGGCGGAGAGGGGGAAAGGGGATTTACAGAAGCCCTCTGCCATTTCAAGTGTGAGTTTGGGTGTAGGAGGGGATACCTGTTCCTCTGTATTCCTGAATTATGTCTCCAATGTATGTGTGCATTAGATCTTCTGCTCTGTCCCTTGTTGCCTGAAGTCCTGACCTATGGGTAACAATCATTATGCAGTGTTTTAAAAAGTAGGAGTAAAGAGTTCATACTAAAATTAAAGTGAAAAATAACCTGAATTCATATTTTCCTTACAGAAGAAGTGCAGAGAATTGTTTTCATTATACAAACTAAATGGAAGGCTGCAGCCCTCAAAAGGCAAGGTATGGTTTGTGCACAGAAAATACTTGTGTTTTGCTGAAGCTGGCTTTTAAACCAGTTTAATTAAAACGACTTGCTTCTGTCCATTCTGGTCAAGCAGTTCATCTGGTGTAGCTCAGCCATTAAAGAATCAGCTGCAGCAAAGCCAGCGTCAAACTGCTCACAAACCGAAGTAAGAGCCGCTCCAAGTTAAGGAAATTGTTTTTAAAACACACCCTTGGTTAAGTGGTGCATGTCAGTATCGATAATGCATAGCTGCCGGCTGCCTGCGCGCTGGGCTTCCCTGCCTGCAGCTGGTGGCATGGCTCTGACCTGGGGTGCTTGCTGGGAGCTGCGCTCCTCCCGTTGGTTTGGGTGCTGATGAAGGAGGCAGGGAGCAGCAGGCAGACCTCACGGGGTCTGAACTCAGTGCTTCGGCAGCAAAGTGAACGCGGCGCTCGCTTTGAATAAATTGACTTTAAATCCCATTTATTTTTGATCCTCACTTTCTCTTAATAGCTTGCGACTCAGTTCAGGATCTGAGATTTCTGCAGAAAGTGGTGCTGTGGGGGAGGTTTCTTCATTTATCAGCCTGTTTTACAATCTTTTGCTTCACTTCCAAGGCAGACACATTGATGGAATAACTACTGTATGGCTGTGCCACAGTTGTAGAAGTGCACGTTCTGTTACATTTTGGTGTGGTTTTGTTTTCACACACTGGCTATTTTTTTGTTGAAGTAACTCTTTTTTCCTAATACCTCCAGCCACAAAGTAGTTTCATCTCAGCAGATGTCTTAAGCATAGTTCAGCTGCATCAGCAGATATTCCGTCGATGGTATTGCTCCCCTGTGACTCTCAACAAGGATTTTATTTTATTTTTTTTTATTTAAGTGCTGGCAACATGGTTTATTTATAACAAGGAACATATTTCAAGAGCATTTTCCATATCCATATCTATTTCTTCAATCTTTATCTCAGTAAATAGAACTTTGTGTTCACATTTAGATTTTTCTTTTTCTCCCCCTCCCTGTGCTTTCTGCTCTTCAAACAGCAGCATGGCTAAGAAACGTTTGGTGAAAGTGCTGTTTGACCAGTACTATAGTCTAGAGCAGACTCAGAGGCACTATGCAAACATTTTCTTTACAACATTAGTTCTTTCACCTACCAGATATATCAAGGTAAAAGTTCGTAACACTGCTTTTTTCCCTCATGTGTGTTTCAATCTTTCTGACATCTGGAAAAAGTGGTTTTTGACTTGGTCCTTCCTGCATAACTTCTGTTTAAACTCGATTCACAAAAAAGATATAGTGTTTGCCTAGGGTTCGGGTGATTAAGGCTGTTTCTCCTTTTGCCTGGCAGTGCTACAACTCTTTGGTAGAAGGAGCCCCAAAAGAACTACGCTGGGAATTGTCACGTTTTATGATGTATGAGCTTCTTTTTCTTTTTAATTTTACCACAAGAAAAGAAGGAGCAGTATCCCATCTGCACGGATCTCCTCAGCCCTGCCAAAGGTCGAGGCTCAGAGCTGGTTAACCATTAAAATGAAAGGCCAAAATCCTGCAGAGTCCTCTCAGGCAAAGCTCCCGTCTCCTTCGGTAGGTGTTTTGCTTGGTTAAACATGCAGAGCCTAAACAGAAGAAAAAACAGGCTTTTTTGGAGGATGGCCCCCTCTCCATGGGCTGGGGCTGGGACAGGGTCCTTCCTCTGAAAGTGGGACCAGAGCATTGCTAATGCAATGGCTGCGGTGCAAACAGCTGGCACCTTTTTCTCTCCTTTTGAAGACAGATTTTTTTTTTAAAGTCAGTGACTCTCACACTTGCAGACCCACTGGCTGGTCCCCATCCCCATTTCTTCCAGATGCCACTCCTGAGCAGAAGCAGGGCAAGGGCCTGTCACTTTTGTGCTCCCAGAAGATGGACTAGCCTTCACCATATATTCAGTTCCAGAAGAACCATTTACATCACCAGTCAGGGAACTAGGATAGGACCTTACACTGGAAATTTCCACTGGCATAAAATGATCAGGGTGGAAGATTTCCAGCTCCTGCAGTTTAACCATAGGAAAAGGGGAAGATGATGGCACTAAATAAAGTTTGCCTGTAGGATAAGCTGTCCAGGAAGTGAGGTCTGGTGGGATCCTGCCTACTGATAGCTGATGAATGGTGGCTCCGTATTTTCAGCCCATTTGGCTACAGAAAGTGATTGCCCATAGTGCTGAACTGTTAGCAGAGCCCTTGGCATGGGTTTTGCTTAGGTCAGCTGTCACCCTCTGTTCTTGGCTGGTGGGTCCAGAGTTAGCACAGGGGAGGAGAAACTCCAAATATGCAGTTTGGTGGTGGCCATCACATCTTGGAGAGTAAGTGAAGTTAGTAATACAGATGTGTGCTGTTTGCAGCCTGCTGCCCTCAGGGCCAGAGACTGGTCCTTGGCACATTTTATTTACTACGGTATTTACTAGTATAGACTTCAGAGCCCCTTACTGTTTCAGTTATGGGCATAGAAAAACATGAAAGAAAAAGCTATGAATGTCCCAGAAATGTGCTTTAAAGTCTTGTTCACTACCCGTCGCTTGAAGGAATACTCATTTACTGTGTTCTTCTGAATATGGGACTGTTTTAAAATGCTGGTCAGAAGAATAATGTTTTTCTCTTCCCACTCACAGCACTAGAGCCTGTCATGATTAATAAAGCCATTTAAAGAATATTTTCCATTTCTCTTTTCCAGCTGCCCTACCTTGCCCTGACCTCAAATTAGTTAAATGAAGTGGTGACCTTCCTGAACGTGCCTTCTATTTCCATGCTGTAATCCCAGGCTCTGTTTTGTCCGACTTAAAACATTGTTACTAGGATTAACTGTCCATCTCCAGCTCTGCTTTCACACCATCCCATGGCAGCCCTTCTTTACAACCCCTGTCATTCACAACTGTCTTGTATGTTCACAGGAGCACCACTGTAGATGGTACAAATGAAAAGAAGAAAGAATGTCTCCTCCCCATTGTCCATAGTCACACAACACGGTCTGACCATTCGGCTGCAAAGGTCTTCAGAGCAGGGCTGTTGAGCCCTGTTTTCATTCCTGGTAGTGTTACTTGTGCATTTGAGAAATAACCAAACCTTTTTCCTTCATGCACATTTCTAAAATATTTGGGGCAGAGCTGTTTAGAAACAGTACTGAAACATGCATTAATTTATCCACCCTTCATAACCTCCTTATGGTCACAGGGAAGGTTTGTTGGGGGAAAGGTGTGGTTACATGATCTTTTCATTCGTGATTTGGGTCATAGAGGTAGTTATAGAAAGGATAGGGATTTCAGCTGTTGTATATCCTTAGCGAGGGACCTATTCCTATCCTGACTCCCAGCACTGTGCTCAGAGTCTCAGGGCTGCTGGTGCACAGGCTGTGCTTGGGCTGTCAGCACACACCTCCTGCCCTTGCACCATCATGACTCCTCTGGGAAGGATCATATGTACCTTTGAGCCTTTCCAGCCTGATGTGGTAACTGCAAGGACAGATGGCTAGTGAGAAACCTGGGAGCTGCCTGCAGCATAGCTAGAGTTGCCCTTGGGTGGCACAGTAAGCCCTGGCCAGAGATTAAGTGCCTCCCAGGGAGTAACACTGGGATTTCTGCAGCCTAGCAGAAGGTGTTGCTCTAGGTGGGCAATGAGGGCTCCTGGCTGCCTCAGCCTCAGCCCTACCCTTCAGGTCACTCTGTGCAGCAGTGCAGGTGGAGCCATTTGGGATGGCAAGATCATGGTGTTTACTTCACCAGACTGAAGCTGTAAGACTCTTAGCAATGGTGACAACTGAGCTGGAGATGGCAGCAGACCCTTATCATGAAAAAAGAGGCCTATGTTTTCAAACTGTCTTTTTAAATTGTCTGTTTCCAGAATGTCCAAGGTACCTTTTCTGAATGGAGGCATTGTTGTTGCAGATCCCCTTCATGCCATCTTGATTATATAGGCCTGACACCCAAAGCCATGTTCATGCCAGCGTATGCACAGAAAGCCTCTTCTGACTCTGTGAAACTCTCTGGAGTCTCTGTCTCAGCCTCCTTCCCCTATGGCACTCTGTGCTTTGTAGTATCTGGAGCCTGTTGAACTTTGGGGGAGATCAGCACACCCACCTTGTCACAGGAGTCCATCAGAGAAAAAAAATCCACTTTCCTTGGCCTTCTGAAAACAGGGGGCAAATTTGTGTTGTTAATATTTCACCAAGTAGTGGTATAATTGCCATCTACACGCACGCTTCAAACATATGGGTTACGCCTAAGATGAGGTGGCTATATATCTTTACATGTTGAAAGTGGCAATCCTATTTCCCCATTTCTAAACTTGATCAGCAACTTCCCATTAAATACATGTGTTTCACCCTCATTTTGTTCTTTTCCCCTTTTATCCCATTTCCACTTCACTCTGGGACAAGTTCAGCTCTGACAGATACAAGTTTAACTCCTCTGAATTAAGAAAAGCCACATAAATTTTCATTCTTCCTTTGCTGGACTATCCCATCTTTCACTTAGAAATTTATCAGATAATGTTCTCCACAAAATTATATAAAACCAGGATAATGCCAGAACAGGAGTTTCTCCAATTTTTAAAATAATTTGGCTTCTTAATGTGTCCAAATATATGTAGTGGGAGAGGGGAAATTTAACACAGTGGAATGTTACACCACAATAACAAAGAATTTCAGCAGGTTGTATGATACCATATTTCCATTCTTTCCCCTAACATCCTTGCAAATATGTGGCATTCATTTAAAAAATATATTTAGCAACAAAATCCATACCAATTAAACAAAGCTCAGCTGTGTCTGTCTAGCATCACAACTGAGAGTTGCTTTTTAGTTTGTTTAACTGAGAAGGTTTTAAAGCACAATAGCTCTTCACAGGAAAAGAAATAAAAATTTGCAAAGAAAAATTACTGACAAGATAATTAAAAATAAAATCCCTAAATAATAATATTGAACTTTTTTTTTCTGCCAAAACAAGGTTCTGAAAGTTATGTGGAAAATTTTTTTCATTTGAAGACCTTTTAGGCAAAACCCACATGCTGCTCTCTGTGCAGCCTAATAGCTGAGCTTCTCAGGATACTAGCTATCCTAGAGAGTCTTCACACACTGATGTGGGTTCTTTGGTTGCTTCCAGCAAGGTAAAAATGCAGCCATGGTGAAGGGTGAATGTTGGAGCCCTGCATAAACTGACTGGGTGAGGTTTGTTGATAAGTGCTGGTGCCCTGGAAGAAGACAGTGTTTCTGGTGAATGCAAGAAAACCACATGGTGCCAGATCTGTAATGAGGTTGTTGGCACGTTGGTAGGTTTTAGGTGAATAAAATCTGTGATTCCCCACACTTGCTCTCTCAGCAGGTTCCTTATCTGGCCATCTCCTTTTTGGTCCCAGAAAGCCTCTAGATGCCAACAGAATCACATCATCTTTGGGCTGCACCATGTTCCCAACTATCAGAGAAGTATTTATGATGGTTACCAGAGGGGTGTGATTGCAGATGCATGCTCCGTGCACAGTGAACAAGAGGCAAGAGTGTGCTCACCATCAGCAGTTCTTGTCTCATTAAAAAAAAACAACAAATGAACCCAACCTCAGTGCCTTCACATATTAGTTTGTGAGTTAGGTGCTATGACTAAGGAGCAGGAAAGCTGGGTACTACACCCTCATTGGCCTGAGGGCATTCAAAACCACATTTACTACTGAACTGGGGAGTACCTTGAATCATACCCTTAAAAATAAGGCTGTGTGAGAGGGCTCTTCCAACCCTTCCCACTGAAGTGGTGTTATGGTGTTGCAAATAGTGCGTGATTCTTATGGCTGGGATGAAAACCAAGAGGGAAGATGGCTCAGGCTGCTCAGGGTCAAGGTGTTCAGCTGGTGTGGTGCTCCAAGGACTACTCATAATTTTTAGTTCAAATAGACACGGGATTAAAAATGAAATAGACAAGACAGCCTGTCTGCTAGATTACAAAGTCATATGTTTTTTTTTGTTTTGGATGAAGCTTTTGATGTTTTTGTTGTGTATATGCTGATGGGGGAGAACAGCTCTTGGAGACCAATGTGATGGCAGGAGGAGAGGGGGGAAGTGGGTGGACTTCAGACTGAGGTGAGAAAGGAGCCTGGTCTTCTGCTTCTGAAGTGAATGTGTAGTTACTAGGATATTTTTTAAAAAAGTATTTTTACTATAAAACACTGAGATTATTAAAAGAGTGAGTCTAGGCCTGCTTTTATAGGTGACTTTGGCAGATCCCATGGAGTACTGGGTAGCTGGAGGCACTTCCCACATTTGGTGCAGAAGCTGCAAAGTGGGGCTGGAGTCCAGACACATGCCTGTGACTGGTGGTTCTTATTGGTCACTGCAGAGTGCAAGGTTTGGGGGTTTTGGGGTATTTTTAGATTATTTTTCTGAAGATACAGCTCTGCCCTAGTTGAAGCAATCTGGGTCTTGGATTCTGTTCTGGTGACCAAGATCCCTGCAGACCCATCTTTGACTCAACCTGGCCTTCAATGAGAGCCTCTAGGAGGCTCTGTGAATCCCACTGCTGAATGCAATGTGCCATGCCATCTACATTTCTTAACCAGCCAAGTGTCCAGCATTGTCACTGCTTGGTAACTAATGCATACAGTTTTGACTTTACACAATGCAGTGCAATACATTCGGCTCCACAATTTGAAAGGGTCTGCCCTTTGTCTCTCTTTATCAGTATTATCTGACATTGAGTTATGAGCTGCTAATGACCCAGAGATAATGAAAGTCATGTCTCAGAGAGCTCACAGTCTGAAACACTGATGCAAGAAGACAGGAAAACCACTCAAGAAATCCAGCGGGAAGAATAATCTGTGGCTTTGAGCATAATATATATTTTAATTACTGTTTGTTTGGCGTTCTGGTAGGGAATATGTAAGAAAAAAGCTTTTAGGAGAGTTTTCAATGGGCTGACGGCAGTGGTTTCATTTTCCTCAGCTGAATTCCCCTTCCCCCCAAGTTTTTATTTTTTCTCAGAGTACTGGCACTTTGATAAGTGTTGATGGAAAACACTGTCTTTTATGCTTAATGTGGGTGTGAGTAGAGGGGAGAGTATACTGAAAGTGCTTCATGCAAGTGCCAGAAATGCCTGTGGTTCCCACACTCGAAGGAGCAGAAAATATTCCCCCCAGGAGGCCCAGCAATGTCCGAGAGTGAAAAGCAAAGGGAAGGTGGGCCATAGCCTAAGCTTCTGTCTCTTCCCAAGTTCTGACTAATTTGGAGAGCCTAGCAAGGTCAAGTAAGTTAGGAACTCAGTGGCCTTGGATTGTCTTCTGAAGAAGTTTCTCTCAGGTGCCTTTACAAAAAAGGCCTGCAGACTTCCCTTAGGCCAGTCTCCTGTTGGAGCCTGTTGGCCACTTATTCTTCTCAGCTGAAAGAAGATAATGATTTCTGTCTAAATTATTCAAGATTTACTTGTATGATCTGGATGAGAATCTGGTGCAAGTATCCTGCAGATATGCCTAGAAAGGAGACAGTTTTACGTGAACACATTCATTATGCATATTACTGCAGAGAGGCAAGCCACTGTCTCTGCTTGCCACTTCAAAGGAGAAGAGTAGGTCTGTTAAGTGAAAAGCAAAATCCTCAAGATGCCTTGAGGGAGAATAATTGAGATTTCATTGATTTGTACAGACAGCAATGGAGACAGAAATCTCACACTTGATTTTAAGTTTACACGGCACCCGTTTCTCAAGCATGCTGTTGTATGTGAGTCTAAAATCTTCAGCTAAAACACTGTAGCCCAGTGATGAGGATCCATGATCTTCACAATATGCCTTTGTTTTTGTTTTTATAAGTCAAGAATATGTAGTTGATGAAAGACTGTCACAGATTCCCTGCAGAGCACTCCCAGTCTGAATCTCTCTCTCATGCCACCAGAATGAATCCGTCTGCAGACAGCAGTTTTTAGCAAAGATGCTTTATTACCAGGGCTGTAGCACCCACCAGAATGAGGGAAGTCATTACTTTTAGAAAATTCTTCTGATGTTTAAAGTTCTTTTCCAGCCCCAGACTGGAGAAACTGCAAAACTCCACATTTCTTTTTTTAATGAGAATTAATGCACTGGATCTCTTTAATTAGACAGAGGTGGAAGTGTATTATTTACCAGAGGACAACTCTCCATCTTCAAGTAACGGTACAGATGGACTGGTCTGAGCTCCCACTGGTAATAAAGCATACTGGCATGTTGACTAACAGCCTTAGTGCTTGCTGAGATGAAAAGAACCAGTGGGTATTTCCAAACCTTCACTATCATGAAGTACCATGAACAGGAAGAAAAGCTGTACACCTTTGGAATGCTTATTTTCTAATTATACACAATGCTTCTATCGAATCTTACTGATTTACACATGAAAAATAATTGGTTGTTCCATTTTCCTCTCTGCTTCCACACTATCCACATTTTAGCAGCAGCTGTCTAGAGGACGGAGGCAGTAGACTATGTTTAAAACATTGTTACTTCCATTTTTGAGTGGTTTAACTTTAGACTATTATTTGCTGAGTCTAGGACTTTGGAAGAAGCGTGGTTGCTGAAAATCATGCTGAAACTGAAGGAGAGGAAGGTGATAATCAGAACAGCCTGGTTTTTAAGTGGGATTGTGAGTTAACTTATTCAGCTGGAGTTCCCTTCCGCTGTTGTCTTTATCAGCTGTTGTCATTCCCTCATCTGTTACAAATGCCTAAATAAATTAAATGGAGAAAAACACTGGACGTCAAAAATATTAACTAGAATTCAAAGTGGTTGGGAACAGTTGCAGCCCCTATGGCTTGAACAGGAAACAAACAATTGTTCATGACGGCAGCAAAAGCCTGAGCACAGAACAGCCTTTCTGGAGCTGAAGGGTAATTATTGACACCAGTACTTGCAAAAGCATCAGAACTTCATCGTTAACAGAAGATCGTGCATCTGTGGCAGAATGTGCATTTTTCTTCCCCTAAACACTGCCTGAGGCTTCAAAGAGACCCTAGGTATTCCCTGGCCCTGATAATTTTTATTTTTAGATTTGACAAGTGAAAAGCAGGTATAGAAAGTCTCATTCCATTGGTCAAGGTGATTTAGTCAGTGGAGGGGAGTAATACTAACATAAATATCTCTGCAATTCCCAGATTTTCTTTACTGTCTTGAACGGTGCATTAATTTATTGTTTTGGGCAGTTCCATGAAAAGTACGCAATAGAAAGTGTTTGAATTGAGTGAGTAGATGTCCACTTTCTACTAAAGCTGCATCTTTTTGTGGGCTTGTGATATGAACAGTAGTTCTTAGAGTAAGGCGATAATGATATGTAGTCACATTGTGGGTGTGTGTGTCAGTCCTTTTCCTCATTGTGAACGTTTCGATTCATTAGCTGATTTCATCAGGCTTTAATGGAGGATTAAGTATCCAATATACAAAGTTTCTGCAAACATTCTTTGAGATGTATGGCAACAGAGCATAAGGATCCACATTTATCTGATCTCCCCCATGCCCTGTCTTCTCTTTCCAAAAGAGAGGTAGGGCAGAATTTATCACAGGGTAGCTGCAGCACAATGGTGGGCTGGGCTGGGGAGAAGTGTTTTGACTCCTGACCAACTGGTTGAGCAACCAACCTGTGTGTCCTCCCCAGCCAAAATGTGTTCATGTAGCCTTGGTCCCTAAAAAGGTCTTGATGTCTCTGGCTCATCAGCAACCTAGACAAAGTTGTTGAAAGATATGTGTAGGAGAAGAGAGAATAGAAAGAACATAAGGATGTTGTGGTAGAGGACTGAAGAGTCCTGCAGTGAGAAGAAATGAGGGAACTGAGGTTATTGTGGTAGGGCTGTAGGTGATATGAGGATGAGTTCATTGTTGTAATTTGTTTGAAGGTTCAGTGAACCATGAAGCATAAATCCAGGGGAAATCAGAATTAATTAGTGCTGAAGCTCATAGAGTTACTTGTTGATAGTGTGTTGCATTCCTCTGCTTAGTTCCCTTTGACACATTGGGAAAGTGTTCTTCTTTTCAGACCTAGTTATATGAAAGGTCATCCTTTTGACCCAAAAATGTTTACATAATGGCTTTAGATGATGGATTGCTCTGTATCTTAACTTAATGACAGTGGCACTTGAAAAATGTGGTGGTGATGTATGGATGAGAAAAATAAGGCTTAGAGCCTGGTCTCATGCCAGGATCATTTTAGTTAGGCTCTGGTGTATTCTATTTTGTTGTGTTCAAGTACATGCATAGGACCCATCAACAATGCACTCAGAGTATCTGACTTCTGAAGTCATATTGAACAGTTCATTGGACTAACTTTGATCCAAGAGTAGGATAAATCAGCAATTATTTGATTTAAATTGACAGACATAGAGCAATATATTTAATGTGGTGATGTCAGAAACATGTTACTAGGATTTGATCCGACTTCAGTGTGCCCATGCCATAACTGGAAGAAGTGCTAACTGTAAAACAATAGGCTCTTTACCTTTTGTTTTTTACTTACAGTTTTTACAGGTGTGTCTGAAGAGTTAGAGTCTTCTGGGAAGCACTGTAGACTTCAGGCCTGCATTTATCCCCAGGCCAGGAGCAGTGCTGGCAGCTGAAATGTGAGTTTCTCTAGAGCTCTATAAATGATCTCCCCTTGGTCCCAGAAGATCATGCTCTCATGGGGTAAGAGGCAGCTTGAATACAGCCTGTTTTTCCGAGCTGCCTTTAATGCTTAGGACCAGTGAGTATCCTGTTGAAAGAGTAGATATGCCCTTTTTTTTACCCTATGCTTAATACTTTCTGAAACGTATCAGGTATGGATACATGTCTGGCAGCACCTCAGACATCCTAACCATCCCCTTCTGACTTCAGATCTGGTGGTTCTGTTCAGCTGTAGAACTGTGCAGCTCTGGGTTTTCTGGGTTGCAGCTCTGGGTGTTTGTGATGGGGATCATCCGTTATGTTTTGCCACTCACCTCAACTTCTGATTGTTTCTACTTACTTATATCAATGCTTTTTATCCTCAGTCAGTTAGAGATTAGTCTTCTGACTGTGGCCTAATAATTTATCAATTTTCTCCTTTTTGGAAGGATGCCACTGGCTGGAAATGACCATCTTCTACAAAGAGATAACTATGGCTCTCACCTTTTACCATAGCTAACAATGTCTATATGTCAGATACGAGTCAAAAGTAATTTTTCTGTATCTGCATGAACAGTGTTAGCATCTGACTCAGTAAAGACCCCTGCATTGCTGTGCAGAGGTCCTCAGCACTGTTATCCCATTACATTGGCAGGCTGACTCACATGGCTTAAGTGGAGATCAAGGATTCACAAAGACATCTCAGCTGAGCACAGGTCCAGGAGTCTCCTTACAAATCCTCAAAGGAGGGCCTGCTCAATGGGAGGGAATGAAGTTGTCATGTGTCAACCAATGATTTTGTTCTAACTTTGAGAAGGTTATCTGTCCTGTTTGAGGAAAAAAAAAATTACAATAACCTGATAACTCAATTCTTTTAAGGAATTTTGAAGTGAAAGCAGGGAAAAAAGCAAGGCACTTTCCTAAAGGAAAGATAGAAAAGTGAGGGAGAAAACACTAAAACTAATTGCAAGGTGTCATGGTACTACATCTAAATAGCCATATTTGCCATTAAATTGAGGGAAGGGTTTGTCAGCAAAAGATAGGACCATGCTGTCTTCCCTCTTTCAGCAGTAAATAGGTAACACTCACTTTCTCTTGTGATGTAGTAGCGCCTTTAGAAAGGGTTGCTTTGTGTTGCCTCTTGCCTGAGAGCTGTTTTCCTGCTCTGATGAAAGTGATGTTTGCATCGTGTTCTGGTTTATAAACAAAATGTTCTATTTCATGTATAAAATGGGACATGACTTAGCATGAGATTTTGATTAAAGTAGTTGAAAAGACCAAGAACTGCATGTGTGGAATTAGTGTTTCTGTGGTACCAAAGACCCTTTAGCTTGGGCTTTTTTGTCAGGTGGGAGAACAACTGTGCAGATAAATGACTTCAGTCTCTGTCTGCCTCAAATAGCACATGTGATGTGAGAAGTGCTCAGAGGATTTTGGTCTGAGACTTTTTTCTTCCATGCCAAGTTGATGTAAGAACACTACGAAACAGTTTATGTAGCATTTGGGCTGATATAGACTCAGGTGGGGTGCTTGTCTGAAGACCTAAGTGCTTGCAGCGATCCCAAAAAGCACATCTGCAGGTCACTAAAATGCATCCTGTCTTGCCATATAGCTGTTGGATACTGATTTGTACTGAGAATTTGCACGTGTGAGCAGTGATGACAGTGCTAGCATTAGGCACCTTATAAGTATGTAGCACTGCCTAAAATGTGTGTTCATCACAGCTCCCTACGGTGTGCCACGTGCCATGTATTTCCCACACTGAGTTTCCATTAGCTCAAGAATTAATAAACATATGGGTACTTGGGGCTGGAAGAAATGAGCTCTGCCCCAGGGTATTGCCATGAACTTCCGGCAGTCAATAATGGGCACTGCTTGGCCAGTTTGATATAGTGAGTACTACCGACAGGATTAGAGGAACTAGCAGAGGAGTTTAATATTTTCTAACCAGTTTATTAAGATTCCTTGGACAAAAACCATTTAAACTCATATTTTTTCAGAATCACATTTTCAAATATGGTTTATAGTCTGAGAGATGTCTCAAAGTAGCTATAATTAAAACACGTATAACTGTGGCCTGTACAATTTTTAAGAATAGCAGAGGTAATTTATATCCTTGTCTATATATGGTGTATACCTAATTGTTCAGTTTCAGATATGTGACTGAGAACAAAATGTGTCTTTTAGTTTTCTTTTAAGAAAGTGAAAAACTGGATCATAATTAATTTCATTCTTAAACTATGCTTATCTCTGTAGTACTTGAGTGTATTGTGATATTACTATCAAAGTAATCTCTTACGTTTGCTCTTTCAGTTTCTTAGGCAGAGAAACAAGCACAAGGAAAAAGTTTTGAGTTTCAACTGTATGAAATGTGTGTTTTTACAGATGCATGTGCACACACCCAAACTGATGTATTTATATCTAAATTACTTTACTTAATGATCACACATGTTATTGGAAGTAGATATGTGTGGTTCAGTTCAATCAGCTGATACTCTGAAAATTTGTTTCAGGTTCTCTTATACTTTAAACTTAGTCATCTTACACGGGAGTGTAGCCAAGAGGTCTCATTGCTACATGAGGTACTATGAAATCAACACACAGTACAGACTAAACTAAAACTGGTGTTAGATAAACAGATCCAAGCATGGAGTAAGTCTGGATGACCTGAATGGATGTGTCATATATTGCTATGAGTTATTGATGACCTTTCATAATTCACAAGTGGCTCAGGTTCCTTCCACCACTTCTGAGCTATGAGATCATTAATAATGTGTGCAAATAAATAACACATCTCGAGTCAGCTCATTGTATTTCCTATTGCTCTCTTTTTTTCCTCCATGTATGGTATGTATGCATATAATATTTATTTCAGAAACAGTGAAATTCCCACCAGCAGCTGTTGGGAAGAAAGTTATATCTCATAGTTATATCACTGGAGAGCTATATTTCATAGCTGTGAGGTTATAGTAATAAAATATAGCCTTTTAATGTGTTAAGAAAAACTTCTGCAGTTATTTAAACCAATATGACTATTGTATTCAAATTAACTAAACATAACGGTACAGTTGCATCCACTGGGTCAAATTCTACCCTGACTTACACACTGAACTCACTGGAAATTGCAAATGGCATCATTGGTCAGTACAAAACTAACTCTGCAAATTCTCTGGGTATAGTGGAATCACACCGGGGATGAAGTGGTTCAGCAATTAAGGTCTTTTGACCCTAAATGTGCTGTAGCTTCAGTTTTTGTTTGCCAAGTCTTCTCTCTTTTAACTTGGAGTAATGTGACTCCCTCAGCCAAAAGCTAAAATGACCCTAAGTCCATTGAAGTTAAATCTTTCCATTGAATTCAGTAGGCTTTGGATCAGCTCCTAAGAGCAGCTGCCATCTTGGAAAAAATCTATGTGAAAACTGTCCTTGCTTTCACTGCTAATGATCTCTGCCCTGAAGTTACTCCATTTCTGTATTTTTCCAATACTGTATTTAAACACTGTTTTTCATTTCTCATTGTTCATGCAGCTTTTGAGGTCTGTTCTCATCAGTGGGTTTCTTACTGTGCTAATAAGAAAAATATTGCAGTTTGTAAAGTCTTCTTTCATCTTTGTGTTTATTATCTTTTAAGAATGTATGCAGTTCCATGGGTCAGTCAGGCCAGTGAAAGAAGTTTTGTCATATCACCCAACCTTCCTGCCTGTAGCTGCACAGCTTTTTATTTCAGTTTCCAGTAGGCTCCTCCTGGAAACTGCTGCAGTAATTGAACCAATAAGACATAACCATAGGGGAAGTAAGCTGAAGGCTATAATGTTCATATTGACTCATATGTAGCAGTGCCCTGGTAGTTCATTGATTGGTTGTTTAGGGCTATTTCAGCACATGGGAAGTAATCCAATGTGCCAGTAGACAAGTATAGCAGTATTGTTAATCAGACTGATACCAAACTAGGAAACCTCTGTATTAACCTGATGACAGTATCCACAAAGTTAGGTTTTCAAACAGCAGAACCCTCAAATAATAGTATAAGCAGATGAATCTTATTTAGACTATTTATTCTTTTTGATATTAATTGCACTGTGATTGTGCAATTAGTCAATTAAAGAAAAACTACCAGTGTGATAAGAAATATGTACCTAAGTGAGTCTTCATTCTGACACCTTTAGCCATGCTGTATGGTCCTTCATTCGAGGTCTGAATGGGAACATTTTGATCCCTCCACTAAGCATCTTCTTGGGGAGGCCTTTTTGCTGAAAAGCAGTTTTCACAGTTCAACTCAACCAAGGCAAGGAAGACCAGATGTATGGTTTCTGTGTGGCCCAGCCTATTTAGTACCACTAGAAGTTCTTTGCTGCAACTTGGAAGGGGTTAACCTAATTTACCTCAAGATAGCTGTTGAATTCAAGATCTGTTGCTCCTAAGATAGCATGGAAGCTCTGGATGGTGATCCCCTCTCTGCAGTGAAGCAGTGCTGGAGTTCATAACAACTCTCTGAGATTACAGCTGGTCTATCTGATATTATATCTATACATTCACTGAAGATCCACTTTCCACATCTCCTGAAGTCACCAGGAAACCTGATACTTCCCAAAACTGCTACTGAAGTCACTGCTGCTGTTAGATCACACTGGCTACATTCTTCAAACCGAGGTGTCCTTCATTTTAAATATGACTTTTGGGGGCTGCCCAAAATGTGAGTCATTTCTTCACAGACAGTTTTTCAAAAATTGTTGCGTCTCTGTTAGCAGATACCTGTCTTTCTGCTAAATAAGCCAAGGATTCTGGTAGCTGTACTAACTGTGTGGAGTAAATCACACTTTGGCCCCTGGATGCAGCAGCCTTTCCACTCTAGCCATAAAGTAATTGATGGAGTTGCACAGGAAAGCTTGCATTCTTGCTGTCTGGCAAAATAATAAATAAAAATGTATCATTTCTTAATGGACTTTGGAGAGATGAGTGACTTAAATCTGGTAAACATATGAGAGCAGCAGCCACCTTTATTTTGCTTGGACAGTAGAGGAAAACATTGCTTTAAAAATTAATCTAAATATCCTCCTACATTAAATGAAAAATAATTTATAATCCATCTAATAAAATGTAACAAATATTTTTTGTTTAGGCTAACCAGTTGCAGTACTTCCCAGAGGGGTCCTGGTCAAGCTTCCACCGATGGAAATCAACAGGGAGTCTTTCCATTGACTCTAATGGGGTTTGTTGTATTGCTCAGTGCTGATTTGAGATTAATGGGGAAGCTGGCAAAAAAAAAGCTGCTCTGATTTGTTAGATCACAGAGCAAATTTACTCATTGTAGGAGTGTATAGATAACCAGTTTCTGAAAAGTTTGATTAAGAAACTAAAAACTTACCCATGGCCTCTTTATCATGAATGGTGAAAATCCTACCAGGATCAGCAGGTGCAGGACTGAGGCTTTAAAACCAACAGAGAGAAATGGCTGGAGAAATGGGCTGACAGGAGCCTCACAATGTTCAGCAAGGGGGAGTGTAAAGTGCAAAGTCCTGCATCTGGGGAGCAACAATCCCAGGCACCAGCATACAATGGGGGCCAACCAGCTGGAAAGAAGCCTGTTAGAAAAGAACCTGGAGGTCCTGGTGGGCACCAAGTTGACCATTAGCCAACAATGTGCCCTGTGGCAAAGATGAATGGGATCATGGGCTGCATTAGACACACTATTGACAGCAGATCAAGGGATTTGATCCTTCCCCTCTGCTCAGCACTGGTGAGGCCACACCTGGAGTGCTGTGTCCAGTGCTGGGCTCCTCAGTACATGAGAGACATGGGCATGCTGGAGAGACTCCAATGAAGAGCCATGAATATGATTAAGAGACCAGAGCACCTCTCCAATGAGGAAAGTCTGGGACAGCTGGGACTGTTCAGCCTAGAGAAAGAGAAGGCTCAGCGGGATTCTCATCAATGTATATAAATACCTGAAAGGCAAAGAGGATGGAGACAAGTTCTTTCCAGTGGTGCCCAGTGACAGGACCAAGGGCAATGGGCCCAAACTGAAACACAGGAGGTTCCCTCTGAACATCAGGAAACAGTTTTTTACTGTGAGGGCAACCAAGCACTGGAATATGTTGCCCAGGGATGTTGTGGAGTTTCCTTTTTTGGATGTATCAAAAAGCAGACTGGACACAGTCCTAGGCAGTCTGCTGTAGATGGTCCTTCTTGAGCAGGGGTGTTTGGACCAGATGAGCTCCAGAGGTCCCTTCCAACATCAACCATTCTGTGATTCTGCAATGACTGGAAGAGAATTAAGGTACAGCAGACTGTAGCTGTCCTCAGAATGGAGACTGTGAAGAGCACATGTAGCCTCAGCAGAGATTATTCCATTGATTGTGGCTTCAAATCACAAAGGGACAGCAACCATAGTAAAATATATGGCAGTGGTGGAGGACAAGGAAACCTAGCCAAGACTACTCAGAAACTACTATTAAATTCAGTAACTGTTTGTTATTGGTGTGGAGTAAGTGTAAACTGGATGAACTTGTGTGTATGGTGTGAGTCAGTCATTGAGGTTAAAGAGAACTGAGGTTAAAGAGAATTAAAGTTTTATCTCTTTTTTTTGCCTTTTTGAAGATAAATTGTTCTCTTCTACATCAATGAAATTAGGAAAATCCTTATACTTGACTTTTAATGAATACATGATAGGAAACCTATTTAAAAATCCGTTACGAATTGAGAACATGCATGTAATTAGTGACAATTTAAGACCAAGACAATTAACACCTTTATAAAGTGTTTCTCTAAAAAATAAAAGTATTGCTAGTTTTGCAGAATTCCACCATATGGTTACTTAAGGGTAAAGACAAAACAGTTAGGAAATATGAACTGTGTCTTAACCAGCTAAAAGTCTTACCAAACCATGGGCAACTACTTTTAAAAGATGAAGGAACTGGGAAATGACTGGAACAAGAACAGAAGCACACTAGTAATCCTCACAAAAAGGAATAGTCTTAGTAATTACCATTTTTAAAGTACTTCAATACAAAACTCAACATCTGATAAGGAAAATAATCTTTGAACATCTAGAAGACAATAAAATTACAATCAACAACCAGCACTGATCTGTCAAGACTAAATGTTGCCAGATGAACCATTTTTATAGCTTAGAGTAATTAGTGGATGAAGAAAATGAGGTAAATGTTATATTGAAGGTTAGAGTCTCAGCTGGAGAAAGGAAACATAACCATATTGACTTCATTGTATTTATTAAAGCAGGCTGAAGATCGGCATTTATACCTTAGAACAGCATTTCTCTAAGTCTAATAGAGTTTTACCTGAAAAATTAAACCAAATTGTTTCTAAGAATTTCACATAACATGAAACCTGGGTAAAATGATCACAGATCTGAGCAATTTGGAATGTTTTTAAGTGTTGCAAAGATTGTTTCTAAAACACACCTTATTTCCTGACTTTGTTAATAATCCAGGAAAGGTCCAAATTTTATTCATGCAACTTGGTATGTGCTATGAATATTTGGAAAAAAGAATAAAAAATATACATTCAGTTAGGGAGGAAAGTTGGGGAATAATACAAACAGGATATTTTTAGGGGAACAATTTGAAAAACATAATCAGAATGAATTAAAAATCTGACAGCAGTAGTACCATTTTGCTTACACGAACAAAGATCTAGACCTAATCTTATTGTATGTGTATTTTGACATACAATCTGTATCTTTTATGTATGAGTTTCCATTTGAATTAAATTAATTCAGTGGAAAGGATTCCATTATTTTCTTTATTATCTACTGAAACAATTACTTGGTGTTGACATTACATAGGCAGTGACATGTTGGTTAATACTTATAATTAAAAATATTTTAGTACATAGAATAAAAAAGAATCGTCTTTTACAAACTACAAGTCAAGAAGTAAGATTTAGATGCAGACATTCAAGGAGAAAATGGAAGGGCAGTAACACAACATTGACCCGCCTGATAAGCAATGATTTTGGTGGAAGTGATGTGAATCTATTCATTGTTAACTCTCTGTCCTGAAGATATGCCTCTCCTCTCATGTCAATGTTGGTCAGAGGTTACTCTCAAGATGAGGTTCTCCAACCATTTGCTGCATGAACACTCAGTCATATCTTGGGCATTACTTCAGCCCAAGGTCTGGAGCTCTCTAGAGGAAAATCCAACTATAGTCATCGTATCATGATGATATGATGTAATCGTACAGAGTAATTCAGATTACAAGGATCCTCCAGTCCAACTCCCACCAAAAACCAGGACAATTTAGAGTTACATTAGGTTGCTCTAGGTCTTAATAACAATTTGTGCAGGCTTACAAAGTAATACAGGTAGAAAGGGTGTAGACTCTGCCATGTCTGAAAATTCAGGGGTCTATTGGTTTCTCAGGTAGATAAGAGTTTGGATTCCCAGGTGCTCCTATAAAATCAATGCTTTTTGATACTAAGTGGTTGCTTTTTTGGTGGCACTGATTGATAGGAACATTACAAGAAGGAACTGTTGTCATTATGCTGCAGGTGTAGCTAAGAGTAAACAATGAAGGAAGGTCCAGCTGTATCCTACTGGAGTTTTGTAGCCTTTTTGTGAGTCAGAAATATTTGCTAATGGAAACTCATGTGTCCAGACTTGCATATAGGTTATATACAGTATTACTGTTCCCATGATACAGTTTGTAGCGAGAATGTGGGGCAATTATGAAAGTGAAATTTGCTTTTTCTGCAATGTATGCAACTTTATTTTAAAGTGAATTGTTCCAGGGAACATCTTTGCCAAGAAACCCTTTCAGGAGATAATTTAAGGAAAATGAGCACCAAAGAATGGAAATTACGGGATTGAATTCGCTTAATTCAAATGGAAAATGTCTTCATGGTTTCTACCCAGCAGGTAATGCATATGTTTATTGCATTATAGAAATTACAGAGCTAGTTAAATTATTTCACTATTTTTGACATTCTGAAGATCTTTCCATTCCTTGTGATCTGAAATTGATACTTTTTCTGCTTCTTTTACAATGTATTTCCACAGATTTTTGCCAGCATTTTTATGAAATCACTTTAGAAAATTCATGTTTACTAATAATCTCTTTTCCTCCTGAAAGTAGGGAAAATAAAGTAACAATGTTAAACTATGTTTTAAAAATATTGACATATGCAGTTGCTGAAGTTTTAATAGGAAGTACTGATACTGCCTGAAATATTCCCCTTATAAAAATATAGGCCATTTTTTCAACAACATAATGGCACAAGATTTGCTAAAAGCTATCATAAATCATAGAATTATGGAAAAATTCAGGCTGGAAGGGACCTTGGTGGTCTTGTAGTCCAGCCTTCAGCTCAAAGCTGGGCTAATTAGTTAGATCAGGCTGCTTAGCATCTTGTCCAGTTGCATTCTGAGCAACTCCAGTGATGGAGAAGCCACAGCTTCTGTGGGCAACTTGTGACAGTGCTCAACCACAATCATTGTAAAACTTTTTCCTTACTTCTGATTGGGGCCTGAAACAGGACACACTATTCCAGATCTATCTTCACAAGTCCTGAGTGGAGGGGAAAAAACACTTCACTCAGTCTTCTGTCTATGCTTCTACTAATACAGCTCAGTATGTGCTTAGTCTTCATTCCCCCAAGCTCACAGAGATCAGTGGGGTCCTTATCTGCAGAGCTGCTCCAGGCCAGTCAGCCCCCAGCCTGTACTGACATAGGCCCTCCCCAGGTGCAGGACTTTGCATTTGTCTTCGTTGCATTCATGAAGTTCCTTCTGGCCCGTTACACCAGCTGGTTTGGGTCCCGCAGGTGACATCCAGCGTATCAGTCACTTCTCGTAGTTTGGCATCATCGCAAGATTTGCTGAGGGCTTATTACATCCCGTTGTCCAGGTTATTGATGAGTTTGCCATTTGCTAAACCATGCTGGTTGTTTGCTGATGCTGTCTTTCCCTTCATGTGCAGTGAAATGACCTGCATGAAGACTTGCTCTATAATTTTCCCAATAACTGAGGAAAGACTGACTGCTTTTTAGTTGCCTGGATCCTCTTCCTCACTTGTTTCAAAAAATATTTTTTTCTCTTACTGCAGACCCAAAGAGCCAGTCCTGCCTGAGGACGTCTCTTCTCTGTGGAGACGTTTGATCAGAGAAATCACATATCATTGTGTAAATAATCAAGCCTGTCCTCTCCAATCTAAAAATATTCTGTTTCCTTGGGAGAATTGGACCTTCATGGGGCACAGCTTTTCAATGTCCCCAGGCATGTCAATGTAGTCTATTAATCATGAGTCTTTCCTAAATACCACATCTAGGCTTCTCTGTTTGCATGCAAGCATATGCTTAGGTGTAGGCACAGGCTGAGTTGTGGAGTTGTTTGTGAGAGCCTAAACACATCTGGCACCTTTGCACAGGACAAAGATCTTGTTCACTGAAGCAGACGGGGTAGAGGAAGGACCAAACATTCCTGCTAGGTCTGCTGACCTGTGCCTCAAGCACGGCTGTTCCTTAGAACTTCATATAAGCTTCAAGCCTAGGCCATGTCTGAAGAAATAGCCAGCGATAAAGAGAGAAGTGATATGGATGATGGGATCCCAGCCCCTGCAAGAGGGGGAGGTGGGCAGTTTCTCATTCCCTTCTAGTCCAGGGGAATAAAATGGACTTGCTGTGGTTGCCTGGTTTTGTAACTGGTGTTGAAGAGAAGGTTGTGGGATTAGTCAGGCTTTGCTTGTTTCATGTACTCACTATGACAGAAATACTAAAATAACAGCTATTGGGTCAGTAAAAGAAGACATGTTTGCTTTCTCAGAGTCACTAGGTGACTTCAGGCAAAATCTGTGGAGTGGGGTAAGCAATCAGGCTATAAAAATATTTCAGCTCTAGCTTTATTCCATGCTTCCCTACTGCCGAGCATGCTCTCACAGTAGGTCTCAGCCAGTTTGAAGAACTTGATCAATGAACCATTCAGAAAATAAATGTTTTATCTTCCCAAATCAAAATCTCAGCAACTCCTCTTTTCATTGAGGATCATTCAGAAATGAAGGGGACTTTCACATTAGAGGGATGTTTCTCTGCCATGACACCCTGTCTGGGCTCTGGAAGCTCCTGTTCCCCTATGAAAACGAAGGCAGATGAGTGCTTGCTCCTAACACACCGCTGACGGCAGAGTTCTGCCTGGCAGCTCCCAAAGGAGCCTGTGCAGTAAGTGGCATTACCTCATATGTCACTGTGATATTTTAAAATGGTTGCATAATTACTCTGACTGTTGCACTTGGACTGGGTGACAGGGCTATGAAGACTGAAATTTGTTCCAGAAACTGGATTTTGTCCTTTCTTCCCCTTTTATTCTTTTTTTCCCTTTGTAGCCTGGGAGTACACAGCAACCAGAAATGTTACACTGGGACGGAGTCACTGAGGAGAGGGGGAAATAGGTCATTCCAGACCCACGCACACTTTCCTCTATTACTCAAAGCTTAAAGGAAGGGCTTTCAGCCACCTGACTTCCATTACCATGACGGGCCTCACAGATGTTGCCCAGCGGAGTGTGCATGTACATCACCTGTGGGTATTTTGGCACAAGGCAGCCATCTCCCAACTGTGGTGCCACCGTAGGAGGAAAGACAAAGCCTTCCTCAAAGATGCCGTGCACCTGAGGGCAGGTCTTATGAGATGTGTCATGAGCAGAGATGGCAGCAAATGTTACCATGTTAGGCAGCCCTCTGCCCTTTTTGAGGCAATGGCCTGCTGGTCTTTCCCTGAGAAGGCGCTTTCTGGAGCACAGCGATACCCACCCTGTCCCTGAGGACTGTGGTCTGTGGCCAGAGGGACACAGGGACCAGGTCCTGCCTGACCACTGCGTGCTTGGTACCTGCCTGGGGCATGCATCGCTCTCACTGAATAATGACCCCCAAATCAAAATATAACGGGGTTACCCAGTGAAAAGTGAAATCAGTTCAGTGCAAAGTAGATGTCCTTGGTTTTGAAGGGAATAAGGGGAAAAAGAAGTCTTTGTTACCTTTATAATAGATATTTACATTTAGCCTTTAGACCGTGACCTGCGTTATCTGATCCAGACTAAACTGCTGTTGGTTTTGGGACCTCACAGGACCATGGTTAAGATGAGCACCCTTTGAAGCATGTGAGGATCTATTGAGTAGTCTGAGCTTTTACACAGATTTTGTAGGGCAGAGATGAAAAATGAGTTTAAAGAAATGCATTTCTCACAGGCACATAGAAAGCCCTTTAAGTGTGGACTGTGCTCCACACAGAAAAGAGACCACATTAAAAAGACATTTAAACCCCTGAAAGTCTTTTTGACTTCTGACTTCAAAAGAGTTCCCTCGCAGAACCGTACCCGCAGTAGCTGCCTCCTGATCATATGGTCAGGCATGAGGGAAATTCAGCTGATTTCTCCCTCAGCTGTACAATGAAGCGTGTTACAAAACATAAAATTAGAAAATTATGTTTGGTTCTGAATCTTTTTACGCCAAACAAATGGATTCTTTATTTTCCATTATATCTACTAGAAATGCAGTTGGTGATGTACGAAATTAATTTGGAAGCTAGAGGTTAGTGAGGTTAAGTTTTCGATTTTTTTCCAGGGATACAGGGACCAATTAGGCCTCCTTGCTGCCTTATCCAAAGTGAAAAGATGACTGGTTCTCTCAGGCTCTCTGATGACTACAGTTCGGTGATGTGGTCCCTGACAAGGACCCAGATAAGTAGAAGATGCCAGAGAGAAGCCTGGGATAATTTGGAAAGCCTATCTCACCCAGACAGCATCTAAATAAAATGAAAATGGGAGAAATGAGGGCACTGAGGCTGGACTGTGTAAACAACTAGTTAATATGCTTGATGGCTTACCTGAAAAACAATTGAAATAAATAATTGAAATACAGACAGTGTTCTACTCTCCCAACATCAGGATTTTTTCCTTGCCAAAGTGAAAAGAAGTTAAAACCAAAACAAAACTTTGGGGTAAAAAGTAATAGAAAGTTTTCCTCCTGCAATTCTGAAATAAAAGCCAAGAAAATGAAATGCTAGATTCATAAAACTGGCAGCAGCTTGGACATCTCTTTGACTCAAAAGGAACCCCTGGCCATTCCTCTGCCGAGATTGTGAGGGAACATGGATTGTGTTGATGCAGGCAGCTCTGCCAGCTGCATACCCTGCCTGGGACTCCCTCACCTCCTAGCAGTTCTTTCCTTAGAGCATACTCAGCCTCATACGTTGGCAGGGGCTAGCAGAGTACTGGGAAAAACTGAAAGACCAACACTAAGTTAAGTTGCTACTTTCCAAGTAACCAAGACTTTAGTTCAAGTCAGGTCTTTTAATAAGAAAGGACACTTACTTTACAGAAACTGCGGCACCATACACAAGGACCCATGAGAGCAGAAATGTGCCAGCACTGACTGATGGCCAGTATAGTTTTCTAGGATGTGGGTGCAGCTTCTCAAGCCAGAGGAAGAAATCAAAACTGCATCTTTCATTTTTCAGCTGAGGGCATTAATACTGTATTATTGGGTGGAGGGTTAACTACCACCAATGTACCTTTACTTACATGACTTTTATTATAAGTACCCAGAAAGTTAAATATTTCAAAAATGTGAATGGCTTATGTTCAGAAAGTGTCTAAACAAACTGTTTCTGACAGTTAAAAAAAAAGTCTTCACTGGTTTTTGGCAAAAACTCTTCATTGAATTTGGTCAAACTTTAGAAAGCCATCAGCCAACCTGATGTAGCAGTTTTTTGGTGACTAATGGTTTACCAAAAGAAATATGCTGTCTTCTTCCCAGGAGGCATTTGGGAATTCATGGTAGGTTTTCCCTTCTTCCTGTCTCTCCTTTACAGGAGGTTTGAACTTCCCCAGGAGACAGGTTGCTGCCTTTTGCATTGCCTATGATTTGGGCTTTCAGGGTGGGAAATTTCTCAATTCCTCCTTTGGACAGGAGCAGTGGACCATCCTTTTTGCTCTGCCTCACCGAGGGGAGGGGGCTACTGTCAGCCCCTGTGGGCTGCAAGTGCAGAGAGGCTAGCGGCTAAGGGAGCCTGAAATCGTGAGGGCTGGAAAATCGGTGTCAAGTAGGTGCCTTGACTGACATTGCATGCTGTGTTTGGGCAGATCTGAAAGCAGGCAAAGGATATTTAGTTACCCATGTTTGATGTACACCGTCCTCAAGCATTCTAGGAAGTTGACTGAACCCATTCAGATCCTCGGCTCCTACCTGGAGGAGCTCACAATCTAGTTTTAGAGGGGTGGACTGAGAAAATACAAGGCAAGGTTGCTCAGACTCGGTCCTCCTGGTGCTCCTCTAAAACTGATTGGCTGTTTGCTTAAATTAACCCCTTCTAGGTGATGCCGCAGATTTTCAGCTTTGTCACCATGCTGACATAACTGCAGAGGAGTATTTTCCTGGGAGACTTTGCAATGCCTGTGACTTCAAGACAGAGCAATTGGTGAAAACAGTTTCCTGGGACTCTTCCCTCACAGCTGAAGCAGAGCCCAGCCCACACAACAGGGGTTGCAGAGGGAGGACAACATAAGATTACATGGAGTCCTGGCAGGTCCTAGGGAAAGCACCACCTCCTGATGAGAGGAGCTTCTCCATGTCCCAGTCTCGCCCCATGTAACACAAGGGCAGGGACCTTGCTGGTCACATGCCAAACACTGTATGGGAGCCCAGTTACATTAGCTCAGAGTCATTCAGCTGTTGATTGTGGGAAGCCTCCTGAGTAAGCGGGTGGTTATTTTTAAAATGATCTTCATCCAGCAGGGTAAGGCTGTTCAAGTTCAGTTTTGCTCATGTGGGATACCCCCATAACTTTAAATCATATCAGGATTTGTCTGTAAGTTTAAATATATGTAGTGAACATTTAAGTCCTGTGCAAACAAAGACCAGACAGGGGCCAAGACAAACTGACGCATGAGCAACCATGTTGTTCCCTCTCCAGTCCAAAAGCTGGATTCTTTCACAAAACCCTCTGTGTGGCAGTGATAAAAAGATGAATATTTGACATAGTTGTAAGATAATGCTCCGACACCCTAGTAAACATAAGTGAGTTAGTGGTTATGAAAGAGACCTTATGACGTGGTTCTTTGCAACAGCAGCAAGTTGGATGTGGTGCCCCAGAAGACACCTTCCAGCCTGGTCTTATCGCTTGCTGGTACAGGTTTGTGGGGAGGATTTGGGTTACTGTTTTGTCTACCGAAAATCCCACCTACCCTTGCTGGGTAGTGTGTATACCCTTGCTAGTGCGTGTATAATGCACTCAATGTGTTGGAGCTACGCTTGAAAAAATAGGTCTGGATGATAATATCTCTCTCTTTCCCATCAGACCCTATTTGCACTGGATTAATAATCCCCCAAAGGTCAGTGCAGGTACTTGTGGAACAAGCAGTGCTCAAAGCCCTGCCCTTGGCTCCACTGAGCGTCCAGGAAGCGCTGCCGCAGCTCGGTGGTGGTGTAGCGGCTGCCAACGCTGGTGCACTCGCCTGATGAGCTCGGGGGCCCGCTAGAGAAGTCATGCTGGTGTTCACAGGGATGCCAGAGACTGACTGCATAGGAAAACTGGAGAGACTTTGAGTCTCTGCAATCTGTAGATCGTACGATATTAATAAAAAGCTCAGATGGGAGAGTTTACCAGCATAAGTCCAATTAAAAAATTTAAATAGATGGAATTTCAGTATCCTCTGCAAATTGGCATATCAGACTCTTAAAGCAGCTTTCAGAGTCCTTGTCCCTCCTGCAGCATAGCTGGTTCTTATTCCCTGAACTTGATTTGTTAGCATGTCTGCTGTCAAAAGGTCTGTTTCTTATTTTTGTTGAGTTATACCTTAAATGTGTCTTTTTTTGGTTACTTATGTTCTCGTTTCTGCACAGCCGCAGCCAAGCAGGGGCCCAAGTACTCATTCCTGGCCCTCAGATTTATTCCCATTGCTTTGATGGGTTGAGTCTGGTGCTGCCTGTATCACAGAGCACCTGGATGGGTGGATCGCAGACGTTCGCTGGCACTGCAGTCTCAGCTGTGGAAACGATTTTACTGGCAGTGGAAGCCCAGTTTCTCTGGGGAGGGACCTATATTTCTTGTTTGAAGTGTGTGAAGCCTCATCAGAGCTCTGTTATCAGATCCACTGGAATTTTTTTCCCCTCACTCTCTCGTTGGTCCACCTTCTCTCACTCCTCTAAATCTTACTTACTTCTGTTTCTTCTCAAAGTCCCTAATATATCTTTTCTGGCTTCTTTTGCTGTAACCTCTCCCCTCATTTTTTCTTTACCCATTAGCTCTTCCTTCACTGCGTTTCTTCCACTGCCTTCTCCATTTTCTCTCCCCTTCCTTTTCTTTTCCCGGGAACCTCCTGGTTTTTTCCCTATGTCCCCACTTTCATCCCTTCTCCAGGAGCTCTATAAACGACAATTCCAGTAATAGGGTATATCCCTTGAAAAGGGACCTCTCTTGGTCTTCAGAGATGCTGTGAGATGCAGTGGCATTGCTGCTGTTAATATTTTATTAACAAGTGATGCTGGGAACCCATGGTGGCAAGTGTTTTGTAGCTGGGCAGGCAGTAAAAGACAGCTCTTGCCCCAGAAGACCTCATGTGTTCCACAGCCTCAATCTTACACGTTGGCAAATGAGGCTTATGGAAAACAAAGATAAATTTACTAAGCTGTTTAGGCACATAAAGTTGCAAATACATATTTTCTCCCCAGCCTGATGTCCTTATGCATGTTAACTGTCTAATTCCATTTAACCTATTGATTTTACTGGGGCATAGAAATGACATGCATGTAGAAACCATAGAAAACTTTTCTCATGGTGACCAGGTAAAGGCCACACAGAAAGTTCAAGACAATCCATTTCTCTCTATGGTTTCATGGAGTGAACGAAAGCTCAGCATGATTTAAAGCAAGGAGAGAGCATAGAGGGAGAAAAAATAATGAAACTTTATAGACTGTGGTCATCATGCTGTATCTGACCCTGGCTCAAGGGCCTGGACTGAAAAGCCTGTTTACCTGAGGCTTGCCTAGAGCTGAAAACTGCAGCATGGTCCTCGTATTCTGTGATATTCCAGTACAGCATTTATGAAATGCTGTGACAGCTTCACAAATGTATTAAGATGGAAGACTGTAATATCTAAGCATGAATATCATGATTCACATTTCCTCCTTTGTGTCACTCTGATGTTTATACTTTAGGTTTAATGTCATCTCCCAGTTAGCAGGTTTTCATGTACCACAGACTTTTCTATCAACATATGGTTGTATCGTTTCCTGTTGCTTGGATGTCAGTTGGAGCTTGGCCAAGGGATAAGTGGACTTGTTAAGTTTGAGAGCAGTGAAATGGTTAATCTGATAATATTTAACTTGCCAAATCCTTAATATGCAGAGGTAGCATGCTCAGGAGTTGAGCAGGGCAGCATGATCTCCCTTAGCTATCATTTCAGGATGCCTGCAGAATCAGGAAGAATGTGTATCAGTTTACACTCAGCTTGATAATCTTGCATGAGACCTGTTTGTGTCTCTTGTGCTGAAGGCTGAATGCAAAATGAACATTGTTAGCCAAGAAAGCAAATAAAGGGAACTATTTCCCAAGGCATTTTACTCTGTTTATTTAACGCCTCTGAACAAACCCCTTTCCACATCCTCTGAACCTACTGGCCACTTCAGATAGCTCCATTTCCTGCTGGGTGAGTTTTTTCTAAAATGTTTATTCAGCTCCAGGAAATGATGATTTCCTGAATATTCTGAAACTTCATATTTTTGTTGTATCCCTGTTTATTTAATAGTCTTACTTATTGTATAAGTGTGCAATGCACAGCAACACCCCTTGCGATGTAAGTGTAAGGAAGGAGTGGAACTAGACACAGTACATCAAAAACCAGTTTAAGTGAAACAAAATCTGGTTTTGCTAATTTATACGCTAGTGTATTTCCATTAGTATGAGCAGTTACTCCTTATTTATACTGGCCTTAACGAGTTCAGAAGTAGGCTTTTAAATTTATCCTTCTCTTTAAGCAAAAGTGCCTAAAAATTCAAGTCAGTGAAGGAGAATTAATTAACTTAAAGATCAGGATTTTATAATTCACAGTTTACATTAATGTCTTTTAGTTTTATTTGAGCACCAAACCAACAGAAGAGACTATAAGATTTCTTCACCCTACAGTGGGTCTAAAAATGAGCAATGTTTATTTTGTGAGGTTGAAGTTAACCTGCAGCCAGCACTCAGCCTGATGTGGATTTCACTATAGAAAGTGAAATTTGTACACAATCTTAATGAAAATACTATAATATTTTATGCATAAGGATGGGAACCAGGAGGAACTATGCTGAAATGTGAAGATCTTCTCTAAGGTAAATAAAATGAATTGGCTCCAGAGGAAATTCAGGAATTGCATATCCTTGCCTTTAGTGCTGGACTGAGCCAGGTGCCCACCCCCCCCACCCCCCCCCCTTTCACCTTCTCTTTTTGTGTCTGCTTTTTCTTAAACTGCATCTGATAACTGGCATTATCAGCTGTGACTCCCATTGGCTTTTTACAGGCAGAACAGATTGTTCACATCTCTGCTGATTCTGAAGAGAAAGGCAAAGTGGGCCTACTGCACTGCCATGCCTCTAAATGACGAGCTCTTACAGCATCCAAGTAAAATTTGTTCCATCCTTACCTTGAACTTCTGTCCTCACAGAAACCACACCTTCAATGGCCACCATGTCTCCATTTGGAAAGGATTTTGAAGAAGGAACAGACCAAGAATTTCCTTTTCTCAGGCATCCTTTTATTTGTCTTGCTCTTGAAACCAGCTTCATCCTTTCCTGTGAGACATTTGTTGCCACTCCTATACTGTCTGTGGTGAGGGGGCTGGTTGCTTTCCCTCACTTTTAATTATTCTTTTTAGAGTTTCTCTCCTTCCTTCCTTCCTTCCTTCCTTCCTTCCTTCCTTCCTTCCTTCCTTCCTTCCTTCCTTCCTTCCTTCCTTCCTTCCTTCCTTCCTTCCTTCCTTCCTTCCTTCCTTCCTTCCTTCCTTCCTTCCTTCCTTCCTTCCTTCCTTCCTTCCTCCCTTCCTCCCTTCCTCCCTTCCTCCCTTCCTCCCTTCCTCCCTTCCTCCCTTCCTCCCTTCCTCCCTCTCTCCCTTCCTTTGTGTTTTGTTATGCATCCCATGCTTATCCACTACTTTTCCCCAATCCAAGTGGAGACATGCTGCTGCTGCTGTCTTTATCCCCAGACATCGCTGGGATGTCTCTATCACTGACAGAGACTGAACTCCTTGTAGGCACCAGAAGGGAGTCTGCTTTCAGACCACCCCTTGCGAAGCAATGCAATACCACTGTGCCTCTGTCTGAAAGGGGTGTTCTTGGTTTTGACACCAAATATTTGATATCCACATTGCTGAGCTGAGTCATCTCTGAGGATGCCGTTCCTGCCACATTACCTCTTCCCTGAGTTCATGTTGTGTAACTTTACCACCAGGATGCAGGACCATGACTGTTCGGTTTTTGAGTGGGCTTGGACTGTTTTTAACTAATCTCTGATTAATTCACCTTACATGCTTTCCGCCTCTGAAGGGGGACCCTTACCTCTCTTCCTACTGTCTAACAAGGTCAGGCAGAGCTGCAACACTTTTGTCTTTTTCCTTCCATGAGCCTTTTTCTTCCTACCTTTTCTGTACCACCATAGCTCTGATACCAGACGATCAGCTCCAGCAGCCTCTTCCCCAGCTCTAACAGAAGGTTGCCTTATCCTGAGATATTTGTTTTGTTTTAACTCTCTTCAGGCTTGGTTAAGTTTTTAGAGGATGTAGGGGACCCATGGAGAATGTTTTAACTCCTATACAAGTTTTGGCTACTTGGCCTCTATTATCACTTCAGCTGAGGCTGCTGGGAATCATTTTCAGCACCATGTTTAAACCTGAAATTTCATGAGAAAAATCTACCCTGGGCTACTATTGCATTTGTAAAGTAAGCTACTAGGTGCTAGGAAAGCAAGAGAATCACACAAATAAATAGGTTTAAATTAACTCCAGGTCCTATACTAATGCATGATGACATTTACAGCTGCCTTGGCTTACCCTGCCATCTTCTGGTGATACCTGCTGCAAGATCAAAAGTTAGAGGTGAAATGAGATGAAATATTTTATTGCTAAGAACACAAGGGTTGGCTCCAATCCAACAGAACACTTTCCTTAAATAGCCATTTTTAATATACAGCACCATATAAGATTCCTGCAGTAAATGTTAGGATTTCAGATTTTGATTTAATTTCTTTCAATAATGTATTTATTTTACTGAATGATACTTCTCTAGGCTAAAGAAATGTTCCTGGCCTGACGATGCCTGCTCTGGCAAAGGCAGATAAAAAAAACATGTACCACTCATTTCTGCATCATTATAAAGCAACCAAGGATATTGAGACAGCCGGAGCCATTGACTGGCCAAGTATTCAAGACTGTGACTACTTGGTCTCCAAGCCTTTAGATGCTCAGTTACAAGCTGCTTCTCAGCCATCTAAAACCGGACTATTTGACACTTTCCACAACAAAACCACCAATCTGCGCTCCAATTCTCTCACTGTGTCTCTCAGCCTAATAACTTCAATTTTTTTTTTTTTTTTTTTTTGCTGTTTTTCCTGCTTCTTTCCCTTTCTGTTTGCAGCCTGTATAGAATTAGGCTGTTTGTCTGTTTGGTTTTGCCCTTTGACCAGCCCCTAATACTCTTTCTTTAGAGAGGCCTCAGCACTGGCCATCCCTTAAGGCAGGAACTGAGTTTGAGTTTTTCCTTTTGACATTTAAAGTGCTGCTGGTTTGGAAAGTCCCACCCCCTCACCCAGAGGAAAATTTGGACTTTTTATTGGAAAACCAAAAAATATTCAGTGTTTGGCAACAAAGAGGTTAGTCATGTCTCAAAACTACAGGCCATTCTTTAATGCTCACCAAAAATGTGCATTTTTTTTTTTGTCTGAAAATGTTCAGTTGCCATAAACAGAGGGTTGGCTTCTTTTGGTGTTTCCACAAAATGTTGAAAATTTTCATGGAAAGCAGCTGTTGTGGGTAAAAAAAAAAATATTAGACAGAGTAATCATACAAAAGTACTCCTTTTACTGTTCAGTAGAGAAGTTTTGATGGAAAATTTTGACCAGACTTTCTTTAAGACCTTTTATGGTGCTGTGTTATGAAAGGATTAGACTTGGACACTCTATCTGGCTTCTTCACCTATTTCTGTTTATACTTCATTATGTCAATCTCTTTGCTATCCTCAGGTCTGTAATCCCCTCTCTTTTAATATTTACAATATTTACTTACATGCTTTATTTAAAATGTTTTGCTTGTTTCTGGTTTCATTTAATTGACTGGGCATCTTAGTTACGGATTTTTTGTTATTTTGCCTGGTTTTCTTCTGACTGCCCAACTCTGTTAAAGTTGTTCTCAAGGGCTGTTCTAGTGACGCAGCACTAGGTCTTCGGTCTTGCACACCTTCATGGCTCCTTTGATGTGCCCCGATGGCACAAGGCTTCCTTGCATCCTTGCAGCATCTTTATCCTGGGACTTGGCAGCACACTCAGATTCCTGTCCTTCTTGGTGTTTCACTACTGAGGAACTTCCAATTTACAGCAAAAATTGTTATTACTCACTAATTGAAGGAGCTCCTAGTAGGTATTATTGTGTTATTGCCCTTCTTCATGGCGTTCAAGCTGTTTCTGCTGTTCTGGCTCTTAGCCTCCTTCTGCCCCAGCTCACATCACCGATTCTGCCCTGGGCCTGCACCCTGAGAGGCACCATGCTCCTACAGCAGAACTAATTAGGTCCCTAATTATGGCAAACTGCCCAGGCTAATTCCAGATGATGATGGCTTCGGGTACCCCATGGGGAAAAGCACCCTGGGGATGCCAGACAACAAATGTTACAGGAACTTGGGCTTCAGAGGGAGCCACTTCAGAATTGGAGACACTTTTGGGTTCCTCCACAAACAGCCAATATCAGTGATGTTTAGAAAGCATGCACAGAGTTGTGTCAGTGTCAAAATTGCATGCTAATGTTTTTTCTCTTTAAAGCATTGAAGGTCTCCAGGGAAATGGCAAGTTAATTTGGCTGATTGGTGTCGTGCCCCCTAAGTGTGTTTACCAGAACCAAGACTAATTAGCTCTCTAGACAGTATGTGAATGCAAACATATCAGCTTTTATTTTCCTTCCTCTAACTCCCATCTGATCTCACTCAGTTGCACCTTCAAGCAATGAACACATTAGGAAGTCTGCTGTCAGTCTCTGGAGCTCAGGAGCAGGGGATGCACGGTAAGGGCGGTTTGCTGCGATTTGCAAGGTCATGGTGGACAAAGCTGATGCACACAGTGTGCTGTAGTGGCAGGTCTGAGTCTCCACCACCCATCACCTGAGGCAGTTTTAATTCTAGCTTAGAAACAAGTGTAAAAGCTAATCAAGTCAGGCTACCTATACTTACACCGCATCCGCAAGTCTAAATCACTGATGAAAGTATCACTTATCTCCCCAGTCAAAGCCCTGAGTCCACTGCTGTAGGCAGGGCAATCAACCTGAGTGGAGCATCGGTTTAGCTAAAAGGGGGAGTTTCCTGCATGAGACCATAAAAGTACAGGTTATGTGGGCTCTGCCTTTCTCTCCAGCCTTGCCAGAATCCTTGTGTGCAGTCTCAGGCAACATCCAGGCTGAGCAGTGACCCAAAATATTCTGCAGGCAGGCACATTGTGCTCATCGTGGAGCTTTGTCCCACTGTGCCCCCTGGAGCACCCGATGCAACAGGACGCTGTGAATTTTGCAGAGGTGATGGTAATATTTGAAATAAGAAAGACCAGATGGCGAGAGGTTTCTAATAACCAAGGACGTGTTCTTAGCCAGCGCCTGTACCAGAGAAAAGATATTTTTGGCATCTTTTTCTAAACATTCTTCTTAAAACAAGCAGAGAGACAGAGTTTGATCACAGTGACACTGGTGCAAGTCCAAAGTACCCGCCGTGAGTGACTGAATTATGCTAGATTCACAGCAGGGTAATGAGATCAGACCCTGATCTGCAGTGACTACTCTGGTCTGCAGTAGGAGTACGTAATTCCTGTTTGAAAATGGCAGGGACTGCAGACATAAAGGCTGGTCATGATTATTAGTGTGTTTTACAGGAGATGCAACTGTCTGTTGAATCTCTATGATTAAAAAAGTAGAAAACCACCCGATTTCTGTCTTGTTTCAGGGATTGGTGGCACATCGCAGGTGGCGAATTGCAGGCAGTTTGCTAGGGTAGCCACAGCAGTACCCTGCTGGAGGCTCTGGCTCTCCTGCAGACAGCATGGGGAGCTGGCAACCTTCCAAAGCATGGCAAAAATTGTCACCATTTCATGCTGCAACGCTACGAAGAAAAGCCCAATTAAGAAAAGTTCAATTCCTTATTTTTCTGTCTTATGGGAAGACAACACAGTCATCTCTATATCAAAAAATACTCAGCTGGGTTTACGAGATATCACACACTTATTTAGTCATGTTTGAAGCATGTGATAAGTGGGTTTTAAATCTCTGCATGAGGAACAAAATAGCTTTTCAATGAAAACATACAAGAGATCAGAGCTTGTGAAGATTGTGTTAAAATGCCAAGAGACAGTACAGCCTTATGGCACTTAGAAAAATATTCTTTAAAGGAAACATAAACAGCCCCTCAGAAAAGCAAATTGACCATGGCTGAAAACAAGTCAGTGAAGCGATTTGCCCACAGCACTGGGATATGCTTATCTGAGGGAGGCAAGAGTAGATAGCAGCAAGGATGGTGGAGGCTGGGTAGACATTGCTGAATACGGATCCAAAGTAATTTTTAGTTTAACTTTGGTAATGGAGTTTTAAAATAAAATTTTCCTACCCTGGGATTTGTCAGTGTTTCCTTCGCTGTGCTTCCTAATTGGAGAACTCACATTCTGATGCGCCTGAAAATAAATAAACCTGTAAAGACAGAGATAAATTGAAAAAAATAAAGGAGGTGTTCGTGAGAATTGTGTGTTTTTAATCATAGTTTGTGTTCTGGGACAATCCTTCAATGATTCTGCCTTCTGGCTGTGGACTTCCCCATCCTACCTATTAGAGGATCTCCTAATAAGTCACAGGTTTCAAGATGAAAAACCCTTCTGTGTTTCAGGTGGGCTTGCTTTAAGTGAAAGATTCAAGCAGATCCACCCGATCCCCACATCTGGCTTCTGCCACACCATCCCGTCCTGCCTGAAAAATAATTAGCAGTAAAATGCATAAGTTTAGCTGAGACAGTGAGGGCTTAGCATTTGAGCCTGGCTTTGACGTCCTGTTGGGGCTAATGAGAGAGGGTATTCAGAGCTCTCAGTTGTGGTTTGGGGCTGTAGCAGGCACATACCACACTCCTTATGCCTGTTTGATGGCTGGAAAATTATTATTACCTAGAAGGTCAAAGGCTTGGCTTTAAAAAATAAACAAAAAAGTGGAAAATTGGGTTTCTGTAGTGTCCGGGTATGCTGGGTAGACACATAGAGGGTTTGGTGAGGACCAGACACTGCGTGCTGCTTGCTGCCTGTTCGGCGCAGGCTGCAGACCCTGGCCTTGCAGGAAGGCAGGCACAGACGGCATCCAACACTTGCTCTGGAGGGGGAAGCCATCGCCTCTTTGCTGGGCTAATGCAAGCAGCAGATAGGATGGGAGGTGGATTTTGCATGGCCCCTGCCAAGTGTGAGCTGAGGTCTCCACTCAAGCTGGTTATGTCTGGGACCAGGAAATTGAGTGCAATGTTTAGGGGGCAAATACTTTGATGACATGCAGTGTTGCACCTGAGGAATGTCCTATTATGAGGACTTGAAATAAAAATATTAACCTGTCAGACGAACACCAAAAAACTAGGTAATAATTCTAGCTTTTCATTCCTTTTCCCCTTTTGAAATAAATTATTATTAAATTTACATTCATTAGATCAGTAACCAAAATAACTTCTTCAAAGTGGGATTTAAATGTCCAGATAAATCTGGTAGGACCTTGCCTTTCTGAAGTATGCAAGATACTCCTTGGCACGCTGCTTGTTACTTAACACAGTCATTAAATGTGTTTTATCTGCAGAAGGGGAGGGGGAGATTAATGAAACCAGCAGAAACGACGAATTAACTGACCATGATGAGATGCACTTGCAGAGTGAGCTACTGTGGTGAACAGTCTTGTAAAAACAAGAAATATTAAAGCTGGATCTCTGGGGGGGGTGGACATGTTACGATTATAGACAAGGTTTCTGCTACAGGGGCTGCTTTCCATGGCAATGGGAAACAGGCTTCTTATGGGACCCATGGGAGTCCTGTAGGACTCAGGGCTTCAGGGTGCCTATGGATCTATCCTGTGATCCTACAGTCACATGATGTACAGTCCTGAGGTATGAAATCTCTCTAACGCTGGGCATGATATTTCGGCAAGCTACTTAGCATGCTTGTTTAAATGTAGACTCAGCTTTTTCCAAAGTTTCTTGGGATTTCTGAGTGACTCACGTTCGACAGAGCATCAGAGTCTTTGGACACACTTGAAAAAGACTGAATGCAAGAACGTAGCATTGGCCTGAATAAAGTTAACTTAGTTAAACAAATTTAATTTGAATGAAATAGACTTTAGAAGATAATTTAGTGAAACCAGTGCATAGCTGTGAACATGCGTGGGTGAGCACCAGTCTTCCAGAGATGTGAGCAGGAGTATGACAGAGCCAAGTGCTCAGGGACAAGAAGCAGAGGAGCTGTGGAGGGTAGGACAGTGTTTTCTGCCTCCACTAAGCTCCTGTTTCCTACCTGATTTTGGACACAAGGTTAAAATTACCGTGAACTCCTCAGGAGCATTGGCACTTAGGAGTGAACAGTGTCAAAGCATAACCGGGTGTTACGTATTCAGTGCTGTGCCACTGCCTGCACCCCACTAGTTGTGCAGCTGCTACCTTTGGTTTGAATGATGTAGGCTTTAACCATCTAAGATCAGATCTAGCCTCAACACCAGGTTATTTAATTGTGGGCATGATTATTTGTGTTATAAAAACCACTGTGGCACCATGTTGCAGTCTGGTTGCAAGAGGTATGCTGAGACCCCATGGTAAGGTCAGCTGAGTGACTACATTTTTTGGGGGCTGGAGAGGGAAGCTAATAAATGTGCCAAATGTGCTGAATTCAGGCAGAAACGTTGAACGTAAGAGTAGAGAAGGAATATTTTTGAAATATAGTTGTGCCATGAAGGTTTTCAAAACAAGACCTTTTACTGAATAGGAACACAGGGAAAAGGTCTCTGTTTCCAAAATTAAAATAAAAATTTCATACTGGGTCAAATGTAGTCGTTTGGGTTGACCCAAAAGGAAATATGTCAGTTCAGCTTATGCTAATGTTTTCTTCCCCAGCTAGACTAGGATTGCCCAGCTTTGCCTGTGGCTGACCTTTTTCTCTCAACAGAGGTCCTGGAGGAGCCCAATGATGGCCCAGCAAGGACTGGACTTAGCTGCCTGAACCCATTGTGAGGGCTCTGATGATGCCTTCAGAGCTGGCCCAGGCACCACTAGGGTATCCCTATCCCAAGTTGCCTTCAACAACCAAGGTAAAAATTGTTGAATATTCATAAAACGGTTACAGCTGGATATGTTGGCCAGTCCTTAGAGGTACTGGTGCAAAAATTCCTCCTCTCTGGGGCCATCCTCAACCTCCCACCCTGCTGGTACCTTTCCCCCAGCTCCCCGTGAGGGTTCCTCTTAGCTGCCAAGTCTTGAGTTAGCTCTGGGCACACTGAGCCAGGATAAAACAATTTTAGGACATGGCAGAGGGGCTGGGAGGCATCGTCCTTCGGAGAGCAGATGGGAGCAGAAGGGAGCACAAAAACATGGCATGATCCCCAACAGAGTGGACTGGGTGTTGGGATGCTGTGCCATACCCTGGGGAAGAGAGGAAAGGCTTTGGTGCCGCAGTGTTTGCATGTTATACCAATGAAATAAACTTGAAGTCCTGGGGGAAAATAAAAGGGCATGAATCTGTGGGAGGACCGTATGGTAGCCAGTATAGGAAACATCATGCTGGGCCAGACTAAAGGTCTGTGTAGTCTGGTAATGAGTTCTTGGCAGTGGTCAACAGTTGCTGAATGCCTACTGTGAATGTCCAAGCGTACACACTGCTTCCCCAAATGCTGCCCCAACATTCAACCATTTGCAGCTCAAGGGCTTCCTGAGGAAGAAGCGGCTGTAGAACACCAGTGGATTTTTACTTGTCCAGTCTCCCCTTTAGCCCATGTACACTCTTAGGATCCATGGTTTAAGTACACACCCTGTGCAAAAACACCCTCTTTCACTGGTTTTGATCCAACTACCAGCTGCGAGCTCTACAGTGTGCATTGGAAGAGGCAGTGAATGGGCATTTCCTACTCACACTTTCCACGCTACTCGTGATTACTTGATTTTTGATTGTATTAAACCTTTTCCTCCAATCCCAAATCTTCAATTTTCCAGGCTGAAGCGTTCTAGGGCATTCAGCTGTTCCTCGTGTGCAAACCACTCTGTACCTTTGACCCTCCTTGCTGCTTTTCTTTGAACCTCCTCCAGTTTCCACTATATCTTTTTTAAGATGTGGGAGTGGAAGAACAACCAGGACTGTACAAAGTGTTCATGATGCAAGTCTGTCATGGCTTTATACTGTGGGAAATGCTGCTGAGTTAGCTTTTGGCTCAGCCACATCAGTCTGAATGGTACTGCAGACAGAGATGGACAAAGGAACTGTGGTGGGAAAGGGCAAAGTGATCTCCAACAGTGTGGGAGCCCAGTGCCCAGGAGGCCCCATTAACCTGGTGGTCAGAGCTACCGCAGACTGGTTCTGGAGGAGAAGGAGGAGGAAAGGACAGTCATGAGACATCTGTTCCTTCTCTGAAACAGCTAAAAGCCCTCCAGCCTGCCCAGTTAGTTCTGTGTTCTGGACACAGAACTGCTTGTAAAGTAGGTGGTCTGTTAGGGTCTGGTGCTGGAGCTTAAGAAAGGGGCATTTATACAGTTCACCCAGGAAACAAGCCTTCTGCTGGGATTATGTCTTTTCTAGTAAATGGGGAAGAGAAGAAAAAAAAATAAATAAAGAAAAAAGACCCACAGAAACTGATGCAAACAAGGGCCTAGTAATCAGGGACTTTGTTGCCATAACTGTTCATGCCAATGTAGTCAGAGTGGTCCATATTCTGTGTACAAGCAGCACTGAAGATAGCCTCTGGAAACCTGTCTTGTTTGACGTGTGTCTTGCTGTAAGCAGTAATTTCTCTGATATCAGGTGAAGGAACAGAGTTGCATTTTAATCTAATTTATTCCCCTCCCCCACATATGAAACACATGTCAAGGAGATAAAAAGGCCTATGAATAGGCCTTGTAGCCTATGAATAAATGCTGGTAGAGGTTACCTCATTTTAAAATGAGCAAGGGTTTTGAAGAATGGACATTAAATATTTGCACCAAAGTTCAGAGAGTTCAGGGCACTGGGTCTTGCCTAATGCTGTTCCAGCTGTGTCATGTCTGACTTCAGCAAAGCTACACAGATATACTCCAACCAGGGAGATGGCCCCCCATCTTATTCACGCTACATTTGCTGCATAGGTGTATGGTTTGCCAAAGGCTTTAGCTCTGTGTTTGTGGCTTGGTTTATCAAAAACAGAGCCAATACAGGCAGTTGTAAGGGTGGGGCTGCATACTGAAATTTCAGTGCTTACAATTTCTGTTTTAAATTAAAAAGAGATTAATTTCTGCTTTTTTTGTGTTTTGTTTTGCAGATGGCAGGTAGCTCTTATCTACTTGAAGATGTGTTTTACATCTTCTGTTTGAGTGCTTGGAATAAGGTAGGCTGTGTGAAGAAGTGGGAAGAGTTAATCCTAGTAGAAGTTTTGACTGCAGCTGTGTGAAAAATGGGCCAGAAAGTGTTTTATACATTTATCTTTGTTTCAATAAAAGCCTATTTCTTTTTCATACTTCAAGTACATGAGAGGGGGTAGTCAACCTGAAAATGGTTTATTTAATCCAAAATAGAACATCTTGAGTTTGGCCTTCTTAATCCTAATAAAAGAAATAAATAAGAAGAGTCAGTCTCTAACTGAAAACATCTTCTAAACACCAATTTGAGAGTGTTTCAGTTTGCGATTGGTGAAAGAATACATCTAGGCTGTAAAAAAAATTTATTATTTCTGGCCAAAAAAATCTTGTTTAAAAATAAGAAAAATCTGTTGGGGGAGAGAAAGGGAGAGAAAAGTCCACTTTCTGGTGAAAGCAGTTAGGTCAATGGCAAGGCTTGCTGAGCAGGACTCTTTTCACATGTAAGATCCAGAGGGACATTCAGTGAGACAGCTTCCCCAGCCATGTCACCTGCAGCTCAGACAAATTTGGTGCTCTTGAGGAGCTGGGGTCTTTCAATCTGCCTTAGGTGCTCCCTGATGCTTGACCTGACTGGTCTGAGGATGTCTTTGCATCCCCACACCACTGCAGTGGCAAAGAGGCCACCCAGGACCTGGGGATCTCTTCCTAAAGGCCGTGGTTCAGATATCCCTGTCCTGCATCACCTTGGTGGTTTTCCCACCAGGCATAAAACTCTTACCTGGGGAGATCTGCTGGGTTTGGCTGCTTGGTGGCCACACACCCTGTGCAAGCTCTGCTGCCATGCAAAGCAGCATCAGCCAGTTGCAGGCACCAAGGCTTGGGCAGCTGAGCTGCCTTGGACAATTACTGCAGCCTGGAAGCCAGACGAAATCTTGATTGAATCTAGCTCATAAAGAGTAACTCACTGAAAACTCCTTGAGTTACTTGCACACATTTTTCTAATAAATGAGCCATGCAAATACTTAACCCTATTATTGCTTCTTAAGAGGAACATATTAATAGTTTATCTTTAAAAATACACTGACTGAAAGATAATCTGTGGTGCATTAAAGTTTGTAATGAACAATTTAAATTCAAATAGAGGATCAAAGGAGAGCAAATATGGCAGGTGAGAATGGGAATAATGCACCAATTAACTTTCTGATTAAACAATTGGAGTAGGTGAACAAACCTTTTCCTGCAAAAGGAATCTTGAGGAAACACACAGGTGCCCCTGCATTCACAGCAGGTTTCTGTTGGGAATCAGATCCATTTCCTGGGAGCTCAGAGCAGCCTGATGGCTTTGTTGACACCTTGAGTGCTGTGACAGCTCTGCTGGGCACCTTGGACCCTGTGGTCCAACCCTCAGGGAACAGCCTGATTAATTGTTCTGGAATAAATCAGCTCCAGATATTTTAAATTTGTTTCCTTTTGAAGGATAACCTGCGGCAGTCTTGTCTCTCTAGCTCTGAGGAGAAACTGTCTTTTTGACTTCAAAATTTGCATGCATCATGGAAAAACCTCGTTTACTGGCTGTTTCCACAATGGAGACTGTAACACAAACCTGTGCCCTGGGCTTCTTACTGACTGTGGGACCTGCCGGCGTGGGGGGTGTGTCCATGTGCTGATGGAAAGTGCAAACAAAGACTGTCTGAGAGCCTGGGTATCACTGGCAGGAAGCAAGGAGGCAAATTGGGTGTTCATGGGAGATGCAAGCTGCCACCATCAGTTCACTCCTTTGCTTCTCATGGTGCCACTCGGCTATTTTTCCTGTTCACTCAGTTTCCATTTATTACAATCTACCATCTATTAAAGCCCTTTCCCTGCTTCTCTCTCCCCTCTGCCTGTGCACTGGGCAGCTTTCCCATTCCCCATGCAGGCAGGTGGCAAGGGGCTGCCCGCTGTTGCCCGCTCCAGCTGCAGGGAGGGATGCTCTGCCCAGCACAGGGCAAGTGGGGCAGAAGAGGAGCACAGGCGCCATTGCTCAAACCCCAGCTCTGCTTGTGGCTGCTGCAGGAGGGTTTCCACAGTAGCCGGAGGGGGGGAAGACAGACAAGCAGCTGTTTTTACAGATCCCAGACGCCTGCGTTAAGTGTTGCGTGTCTGTAGCTGGGCATGAAGCACGGGGAGTCCTGGAGTCATGCGCTTCCCTTCTCCTACTCCCTCACCACTTATCTTCTGCCTTCCCAATTTAGGACACACTGGCTTAGGATCTCCCTCAGCTTAAGAAAAGAAAAAAAAAAAAGAAAAAAGATTGTTCTGACTTTTGAGGCATGCGATGTAGTGTGGGAGCAGCAAACCCTTGGCGCAGCGGTCTCAGAAAGCAGAGCCATTTGCTGAGTCAGGCCCTTGATGAGCTGGCAGCGCCGCATCGGCCGTCTGGTATTCATTGTCGGCAACTTGCAGTCTCAACTTCCTACATCATCTCTTAATCCTCTAAAAGATGTGTTTCTCTGACTCAGAGCTGAGCGCGCTCTCACTCCCTGGCCGCTGAATGTGTGCCTTTCCATGGAGTCACAAAGCACTGGGCTGACCTGGCCCACGGCACTGCCGCTGTTGCTCCTGGGTGATGTCTGTCTGTCCCGCGCTTAGAGCATCCACCACAGAGCTTCTTCTGGGTGGTAGGCAGATATCTCCAGTCCATACCTGTCCCTGTTGTTCGAGAGCTTTTCCTACCAGCTAAAGTATATTGCCCTCACGCTCTTGCTATGCTCTTTCCACTGCATTCAGCATGGCATGGAGGAGTGGGTTTTTTTCTGCCATACCATCCCCACCGGTTTTGTCTTCTCTAAACTAAACACCGCCAGACCTTCAATCTTGCCTCCAGAATAATGGTGGTTTTTTTACCTCCTTGCTTTCCCCTTGGGCTTTTTTTGCTTGCTCAAGATCTGCTGTGCTAGAAGACACAGTTTTCCTTTGACAATCAGCGTTTTCTCAGGGAGCCAGGAGATTTCATTGCAGGTGGTATAAAACCTTTACACTCAAGCCAGATTCAGCTTTCTCATTACAAAAAAATTGCTGTTTGCCCCATGTTCTTGACCTGGTCTATAAATTTGGGTCTCAGCTGCATATGCAAAAATAAATTAATGGAACTGGCACTAACTAGCACGAAAAGATAAGAGGACAAGGAGTTCTTGAGCAAGAAAGAGTGTTTCTAAATCAGTATAATATCCTGCTCATTGTTTAAGAAGTAACAGATCTTCATATAATAGAAGGTTATATGACAGACCTTCAGTTAATGTAAATAGGTATAGCTCTGTGATTGAGTGATGCTGAGCTACACCAGTGAAAAATTTGTCCCTGCGCTCACATTTTGAGGGCTTTAAAAGAAGAATACACAGTTCAAAAATCACAGTTGTTTGAGTTTGGTTGTCTACTTTTTAAAATTAATGTTAATGTCCCAAGAAACATAACTGAAAGAGAGCAGAGAAAACTTTTCTTCTGTGTCTTTTATGTCTGCTTGTTTGCTGGTGTGTTTAAACTGAGCCTTTAACATCCCTGATTACTGCCTATTCACTGCATCCAAATACAGAGCACTATTGTTTGTGTAGGTCCCCCTGTACCTGGAGGAAAGAAAACCCTCTTTAAAATGGAGAAGGCAAGTAAGGAGCCTTAAAGCTGGATGAGAGATTCAAGAGAAGTGCAATGCCTGAAACAGATTTATCTTTATTTTTAAAACTGACTGCACTTCATCCAGGTGGGGAACACGCAGAGAAATTAGGGAAACCATCCTCATCCTTGAGGACACGTTCAAACATACCTTCTGCTCCCAGGTCACTTACTGCTGCTTTAATCATTGGAGTTAAAGGTTATTCTGAAGGGAGAAAGAAAAAGGAAAGTTCATTTAAATACAGCATGGATAAATATATGCTATTACCTCCCCCACTCCCACAGGTGCATTTTTTAATTAAAGTTCTCCTACTGGACTCTTTGCTGGTCCTAATTCAACCATACACTAAGTAGAAATAATGCTGTTTGCACTTACAGACTTGCACAGCCGTAGAAATGTTACAAACATTAGCTACAAAAATTACAATGGGAGCATTTCTATTGCTAATTAAATAATCACTTTACGCAAAAGCAGTGTAAAATTACATTAAGTGTAAAATATGTTTAGTAAAAGTGGTTACTACATTTAATAAACAGTTTTGTTAGAGACCTTTCCCATTGAACTAGAATTAATTTTAAGTCCTTTAAGTCCTTTCCATATATTGTCTCACAGGACAATACAGCAGTTAATTAGTGGCACAGTTAACTGATTTTATTGTACGCTAACTTAAAAGAAACGGTTACGGAATTCAAAGTAGAAAAGTGTGCATGTCTATATATTGCTACAGTAGCTGTAGTTGAGACGATAACATTTAGACTTCAAGAAAATCAATTAGAAATAGGCACTGAGGAGAGTAATTTCCAGTGATGTCTGGGTATTTTTTCCTCTTTTCTCTATGTGGGAGCATGCAACAAGGTTGTTCATTGCTTTGCCTTCTCCCACCCTGTTGTTATAAACTGTTGTGTGAAATCCTGTTCTGAAATTCTCCTTTTCCCGTGGCATTTCAATGAGAGTAATTGATCTCCTGGCCTTCTCTGAGGGGGACTGCGCTAGCAGAGCAGGCTCTCCTCATGTTATTTCAGGAGAATTATTTATGGGAAAAGAGCTAAGGAAATAGGGTTATTACTAAGGACTTGGGAATGGAAGAAGATGAACAGAACTGGAGGTTGTAAATTAAATAAGGAATGGGACTGAAGGAAAAAAAACTCCACAGCAAGTCACGGGATCTGGTTCTGCTCTGGCTTCACACCGGTTTTCTGTCACTGACCTAAACACTTCTACACAGCTATGAGGTGAGCTCCAGAGTCTGTGTTGTTTCTGTACAAAATAAGTCTGAGCAAAAAAAAAATAGGTCTGGGGGGAAAAAAATTGTGAAATATGTGTGCATCCCAGGACACATCCCAAGCTGACAGTAAATGACCCAAATTTCAGAGTTCAACAGAGCTGAGGTGATTTTGGCTTTCAGAGGGTCTGGTGTGTTTCAGTTTTTGCTGTTATGAATAACTGATAATTATGCAAATTGTTTCACTATTTTGTGTATGACTTTTTTTTTTTTTTAAATACTGCATATGTTTAGCTCAACCCAATACAGAAACACCCATCAGATTGTCTCCATTTGCTGGATTTATGCTGCCACAAAATGAATCCAAATCTCAGTTTGGTGTTTAGGTGCTTTGAAATAAATCACTGAATTGCAGCTTCGATATCTTGCTTCTTTGACTCACTGTGAAGTGGACCCCCTAATTCAGCAAAATGGCTTTCTCAGCTTGACACCCTTCCTTGCCTTGTGGACAGAACAGATGAACAGACACTTCTGAGGAGAAATGCTGGAAGTTACAGCTAAGTGCGTGTCAGTCTGCTTTTGAATGTTTTGGAAATGTGCTGTGAATGGCTGTATCTTTCATAAATCATCCAAATGATCATTGAATGGGAAACTGCAAGAACAAGTAATCCAGGCACAGATTAACAATTAAGCATAATGAGCGGCCACTTACCTTCATGATTGATATATTAATCCGAAGCATTGTTTCTGTTCAAACGTTTGGCTGAATCGCTTCCCCAGGATTTCTTTCGATGATCTGAATCTCTTGTTGGCCAAATAGTTTTTACTTCCTGTAGCATTTCAGATAAATGAGATTGTACTGAGAGAAAAGCAGAGCTAACACCATTCCAGTGGAGAATTTCTTGGCTCCGCAACTTGTCTTTTCTCACTTCAGAGACTCTCCAAGTAACAGAACATATAATATAGCCTTTTAATGTGTGCATTGTTTCCAGCCTTCCTTCTAATGGCAATGCTGTAAATTGAACTAACCATTCGGTCATGTTTTAATAATTAACACTTTAACACAAAAGAGTCTTTTTGGTATCCTGTCATGAGTGAAGTTTCATAGGTGATTTAAAAAGTCTGTTTTGTCAATCTGCTCTGTAGTTGCAAGGAAAGAGATTCTAAATTAAACCTAATGGGCCATGTTTTTTTTAAAAAGGCCTCAGCCCAGACTTAATTTGTGCTTGTAATACTGTGGTGTGATATGTGTGATTTTACTGCCTCCCTGTAGTAAGGGCTCCACAATAGTTGCTGTTCCTGTTGTAGCCAGAGGCAAAGCTTTGCCTTGGGTTGTGTTCCTGGTGCTGGAGGCACAGCCACTGCCTCCAGGTGGGATGTCTGCCTGGGGTACAGCCAGTGAGACCCCTTACCCCCTCCTGATATAACGGGAAACAGGTTGGTTTGGTAGATTTGCCAGACGTTTGGGTCTAAGGAGTTGGTTCACCAAGGTGTGACCTGATCCACTGGCTAGAAATTGCATTTCCCATGATATGATCACAACATGTTTAACAGACAGGGTACCAGTGCAAACCTTGGGGCACTTGCCTAATGCTTCCCTTCAGGAGGTGTGTTTTGGAATAGCAAAGGGATTTATACTTTGAAATCATTCAGCAGTGCTTGATCTAAAACTACATTCACATCACTACATGTCAGGCACATACCTGAAGCACCTAAATTAAGAAGCTACTCTCCTTAGCTTCATACCCATAGTCAGCTGAGGGAAAACATGCTCCAGCACTTATTTGCACTCTGGAAAGTGAGAGAATCCACTGTGTAAAGAGGAAGACTCCCTTCCCAACATAAACACCTGCCATAGGAGGTGTGGATACTCCCCTTCTCATGCTTGCTTCTGTGGTTGAACAGGAATGATGTTTCTTTGCTTCTTGTGTGACCATGAGACATAAAAAATGCTTTGTGCAGCATCTGCTCTGGTTTTCCATTGCCAGCTTCGGTGTCCCTTCCTCTTCCCTGTTTTCTTACTCCAGATCTACAAGACACCCTTTGGGGCAAGTAGGTTTATGCTCCACAGACAAATGCTCTGCAGAGAGAGATACCTGGGCTAGTTTTGGACAGAGCACTGTGGTACTGGGAGTGGTCTAACAGGCTGCCAATGGATAGGGAAATCAGTCTGTGCAAGGCTCTGTGCTGCTGCTTCAGCTTCAGGTGGGTTATGGTGGTAGCCAAGCCACATGTCCTAGGAAGGACCCAGGACTGTCCCAACAAAGTGTAGCTAGTGACTCAGATGAAATAGGTGATTTGGTGACAAAATGGGAGATAAAATAAAATCCTGCCCAGGAGAATGGTGTGCTGCTCACTGGTGTACTACCACAGAAATAATAGTTCGCAAAGATTTAATCCAGAAGAAAACTATCTACACGGACCACACCCACAATATGAACCTAAATTGCCAAATAACCCACTCTCCTTATGAAATAAATACATAACCACAATGCCGCAATGAAATGGAAAAAGCAATTTTGCCCAGAGAATATTGTTCCTAAAGGCACACAGGGCAAAACTCAGAGCCCACCACACCCAAAAGTCGGGACAACAGCGAGAAATGAAATGCCAGAAAAATAATGCAATCTTGTAAAAAAACCCAACACACACACACACACACACACACACACACACACACACACACATTACTTCTCTCCTTCCCGCCCTTCCTCACTTCCTTCTGTTTCTCATCCTAAGCAGATTTCCAGATAGCTGCTTAGCTGTATGGAATTTGTGAAGAGAAATCCAGATCCTGGGCATGTACAGCACCCCTGCCTGTCAAAACCAGTCCTGATCCCTTAGTAAGTAGCTCAGCACCCAGCACATAGCCAGTACTCAGGGTACTGAGTGCTTTGAAGGAGTAGTATAGACTAACATGCTTTGTTCAGCTGAAACTCTAGCAAAATGATCTGCTCTCAGCTAGTCTTGCATCGCTCCTTGCTGCTCACCTATTCCTGCTAACCTCTTTCTCTTGCAATCACAGAATACACATTTTAAATGTAGGTTTTGGGGTTTTTTTTTTCAGCTAACCAGGATTTTAATTTTTCAACGTTTATGTTACTGTTGGCTTTAATACGTAAACAGTCAAAATATGCTTGATGGTTGGGACTTCTACGGGTGTTCTCCATTGGCCTAATTCTGTACACGTTAAGATGGGTAATTAAATTCTTATCAGCTTCAGCAGAGGTAGAGTTGAGACAGCAATGAATCCTACTGGAAATCCTGTCCTTTATGTGCTGGCAACTTTTTAAAAAAAATTTTCTTCATAGCCTGAAATGAAGCTGACACCATTTTTTCTCTCTCTCTACTTTTTCCTACCCAGTCATGAGGGCAGAGTGGTTCTGTTGCTGTTCTGGTATACTTCAGTGCCACATACCATCACACCTATCTAACTGTCCCTTTAGTATCATATTTTTAATGCTTTTATGCCCTTAATTAGGAGTTTCTTATAAAACCAGGGCAGTCATATTTTTTTTAATACAAGTTTTCTCATTATGTTGAACTCTGTCATATTTTTTTTTAATACAAGTTTTCTCATTATTTTGAACTCTGTATAAAGGCAGTGAACATAGATGGATGGGCCCGTTTGGGTTATTTTGCTAGGCGCGATTGACAGAGGAAGTTTGTGAGTAATGATGGCACTGAGATTACCACAGTCAGCATCTGTGCCTTAGGAGGGGGACCTACTGAATGAGCCAGGCAGAAGGAGCCAGGCATCCCTCTGAAGGGGCTGACACATGGGCAAATGTGCTGGTATAATATCACTTAATGTCATTTACAAGGAGGAACAAGGCACCAGGGATCTCCTGTATGCATTGCACTGAATGTAGCAATCTCCAAGGTAAGTTTGTTTAGAAGGAGGGAGGACACCTGACGGATACCTCTCCTCAAAACCAAAATATTTTGCTTTGGCCTCCGTTCCAGTGAAGAGTGGCATCTTCCAGAGCAACAGCACAGTTGTAATAATGAATGAGGCTCCAAAGTCTCAAATTCTGCTCCCGCCTGGCCAGTGTCCCAGCACTGCGATCCCCGGGTAGCAAAAATCATGAGTCAGCTCCCCCTCCCTCCCCAGGAGCCTGCTCGAGTGCAGTCAGGTCATGTTTTCAAACTTTCCTCTGCAAACAGGAGGGATGGAAACTTCTCCTGCAGTAATGAAAGTTGAGGTTTGTGTTCAGTCGCTTCGTTCCAAGCTGGGACTCGAATACCAGCTTTACGTTTGTGAAACGCTGGATAAATCAGGAGAACTGGCAGTGATGGGGAGTGGTTTTATGCTGGTTTTTGTGAGGATGGAGTCCAAACTACACCTCAGGATCTGAACACTTGAGGGTTTGAAATTCAACCTCCCACTTTTGAAGCTCTTTCTACACTGCAATATATTTTAAAAATAAAAAAAGTAGTATAAAGTGTATCTAAATGGCACAGCGTAATGTCATGAACAGGCAGTTAAAACCTGCCCAAGACTTTTTAGCATAACTCACTAAGTGTAAGGTGGGAAGCAGGCTTTCTTGAGCAGCTACTGGATGCTCCCCTCTCTTACCCCAAAAATCTTCACTGGGTGAAAAAAAAAAGACTTTTGATGCAGGCAACAAGCTGCTTTGGGGACTAGCAAGAAGTATAGCTGTGCAACTGCTTAGAGGCAGGTTAAGTTAGTTTTTGTGCCACACGGTGCTAATAAAGCTGCCTTATTTCCAGTATTTGAGCAGGATTGTCTACAGCTAGTTCAGGTATCTTTATGAGCAGAAAGAGAAAGCAAGGATGAGGGCAGGGAAGCTGAAATGCAACACTTTCCATTCCTTGGCAAGGGCAGTCTGCGATCCACTGCTCTCTGAATATTCTTGTCTTTGACTCTTAAAAGAAAATGTGGTTGTACAGTTTCTTTTTCACATAACTTTTTAAAGAGAGAAACAAGGGAGTAAGACTCAATGCAAAACCAATGCACCTTGGGATGAATGAATAATGGAAGAGCACCATTGCTGTGGCCACATGTGGCATTGTTTATTCGTGTCACTGTAAATGATTAATGTGGAAAAGCTGCATTTGAACAAGTGAGATCGATGAGAGCTTTACAGGCTATTTTTGTGTAATTTAAAACAGTGTCTATACTGGATGGTAAAAAGAAGAATGAAGACGAGACAGCCAGTGCTGTCAGCTTTTCTCCCTCCCGATTCAGTCTTTGGCCATGCCCTGCCTCTGCTCCAGAAAGCCAAGGATTCAGGTGAAGGATGGAAGGAGAAAAACAGAAGGCCAGGGGAAGATTTTGGTCCTGACCACATTGGCAGACACAGAGATATCTGAGCTCACTCTTCCATGTTAATCCTGCAGGCTGTAGCATGGGGAAAGTTGGGTGACTGTGGGTGCAGAGACACCTGAGCTGGCTAGATGTGTGCTGGTGGGAGAAGGGGAGTGCCCAGATGCAATTTTGCCATGTTTGTCTAGGCCCAAACTAGTAAGTGCACAGTGTTGACACTTACTATCTCCTGTGCAGTGTCCAGATTACTGAGATAAGTTGCGTCTGGACCTCATCATACCACAGAGGTGGGTGTTATGCTGTGTCCAGGGGGTCTCTACTCGTGTGTCTATCTCTATTCTCTAGTTCTTCATAACCTGCAGATATGTCTTTAAAGTTGCCTAAATCTGAAAGCCCAGTTTTCATAGTTACTTGAAGTAAAAGACAGGTTACAGGTAAGGGTCTATAGCCCAGCAACAATTTCTAGGAGATAAAAGCAGCTGTCCTTTAAGCATCTGTTAATAATTTGTAGGGGACGTGGGAAATAACAACAATAGTCAAAAGGCAATCAAGAAACTTATCACGGACTTCAACCAGAGAGCTATTTGCTGATGATCTCCTGTGGCCAATAACAAATTGCCTTAGTGTTTCTATAAATAATAATGTTGTCTTCTCAAAACAGGAAGTCCCGTATCCAGTACAAGGTAACTTGATAGTGGACTTAAGTCTGCTGAATGAGAAAGTGTTAGTTACAGACCCAAAAAGCACAGTTGCTGAAGTACCAGAGATCACAGGCAATTTAAATTTACTTTATACAAATGAAATAGGGCATTGACCAAAAATCTGCACATTTGGAACTTTAATAAGGACAGTTTTCCAAGCTTAAAGCATTTGCTGGCTTAACTGACTGAGCATATGTATTTTAAGTGGGAAGGCGCTGAGAAAAATCAGGAATTGTTCAAGAATATTGTGCTAGTTGTTCCAAACCCCTTGATTCCATCAACAAAAGAGGGTTATGCAGAACAACAACAATAGAAATTCCTTAGTTAAACGGAGAAACAATAAAACATTAAAGAATATACTAAGAACAAAAAAAGGTCTGATCCCAATGGAGTTAAAAAAAGATAAGATATTTTTTAAAGCCTGTTAAGACCCAAAACTGTTCTCTGCCAGGTAAAAGCTGACTGCTAGATACATATAATGAAATCATGAACATTGATACAAAAAGGCAGAAAGGCTGATAAATACTTCTTATTCGTATTTGTCTGTGCCCATCTGAAATGCTTGGTTGTGGGTCAGGAATTTTATTAGCTGTAACAAAGAGGGATATAAATAATTTGCTAAAATTAAACACTTAGCTTATGCCACAGAGATGTAAATTTATACCTGAGGAGTTATCTGAAGCATTATTATCAATTTCTAGCATAACTGTGAGAATGAGGGGGCTCGGCAGTCTTGCTATACACTCATTGTAATTTTGTTATCTGTAGATGAACCAAAGGACTACAGAACAACACATGTTCCCCAAAATGCTGTTGTTAAAATGTTCCAAATAATAAAAAAAAAAAGGATCAGACCACAAACCCAAGCCTGTTGGTCATAGGACCCATCAACTGAGATTTCTGTTTCACTGGGCTTTTTCAATTTTGTTTTATCAGTCTGTGAGAAGCTGACAGAGCCAGAAGAAGCTGATTGCAGCCCCTGGCTGTCACGGGTGACTTTAACCACCTCAGTGAGTAACATGGCAGGGCAACAGGCAATCCAAGAAGTTCCTGGACTATTTCCTGACACTGGGGTCCACAAGCCAACAAGGTGAAATGCACTGATGGACAAGCTACTCATTCTATCTTAAATACAAGCTTACATGGAATTTAGGATACCTACATATTTCAGCTAGTAACACAGCATGTATGTTAAACTAATGACTTTGGCTTTTAACTGGCACACTAAATATGGGGTTATAATTACCTTGGAACCCATGGGAAGATTTAGACCTCCTGAAATCTTCATGAGATGTGATTCAAGGAATTTAATGGCAAGCTCTGAGCATGGTGACAAGGCTCCTGGTTTGAAGTGGTAAATATTTATCTCCTACCAGAAGTTCCTGAAGCTTTCTGAGTAGACAGATGTTGCAGAGTGTACTGTTAGCACTCCAGATCTTGCCCTTAGTGGAATGTCCGAGTTTCCATTTCAGATTCATAAAGCTACCTAGCAAACTAACCTAGAGCATTGAAGTTTTTCTGGACTGCTGTTACGTGATAGTAGTTTTTATGGTGGTTGCCTAGTCATAGCAGTAAGATAACCCTTTTGAGCAAGATGGATGTGTTGGGACACCATTTGAGTAAAAACACTCCTGGAAATATTGTATCAGACACTCAAAATCAGGCTCAGTGGATTTATTTCCCCTCATTTAAATAAAATTTGTCTATCCCTTCTCAAGAAAAGCCAGCACTGTGGGCAGAAATCTTCAGTGTATAAGGCAAAAACCAGCAGGTCAAGCCCGTCTTTGTTCTGTATCAGCTAGTATTAGCTAATGAATCTTTCAGTGGTGAAGATTTCCATACATTATGAAAGTGAACCAGACCAGATTTGTGGTTTAGGTGCAAAGTTTCTGAAGCCCATTAAGCACATTGCAACCACTTCAGCTAGTTGAGACCTTCTGTGTTTTGTTGATGAATCTGCCTTTGGTTTAGATATAAAGGCTAAACTGATTTGGGGTTCTTGTTCCATTTCATAAAAGCCTACAGATTAGGATAATATATGTAGCAGTATTTGATCTGTTCAAACTCAAAGGTTTGAAAAATCAGTCGAAACATTTTCTGAGAAGACCTGTTTTTTGCCTTTGTTAGATTTCCAGTGTTTTGGGCTTTGTCTTCAATTGTCCAAGAAAATAACTTTCACCATGAAAGAATGCAAGCCCTTATCTTTTTTTTTTAAGGCCTGCATCTTGATATGCTTGCTATATGATACTACCACGATTTCTCAAGGAGTAATGTGAGTGTTTTCAGCAGAGGAAGGCTATCCAAACTTAGCCAAAATATGGCATTTGGAAACGTAAGCTCTACATTAATTCTCTAAAAGAGACAAATGTAATCAGAATGCAAATCGTTGGCCTTCTTAAGCTTCCCTGACAATTTCATAGACAACTCAGATCAATATGATTTAAAGGTAAGGATTTGCATTTGCATGACTCAAAGTGGAAAAATGAGCTCAAGCTCTTCTAACATAAGATTTCTTTAGTTTGATAAAACAGGACGTGATGTTTTGAGAGGAACTATGCATAAGTGATATTGCCTGAGTGTAGAGTAGGAGCTTATTCACCAACAAAAGAATGCAGAGGTTTTGGTGACTGCATCTTTCTCAAGCTGTTTATTTAATTCCTTCATTTTGCAACTATTGCTTTAAGTGCTAGTGAAAGAGTGGCATTTTTAAGATATTAATTCCCACCTGCTTGGGTTTCTTCATTGAACTCTATTGACAAATGTCTGCAATGAGCTTTAGGAGAAATTTTACATGAAACATTACACTGAAATATCTTGAAAAAACCAAATTATTTTGTTCTTACATGTTTTCCCCCTTGCTCTTGTCCACTGTCTTCATATTTAAATGAGTGGCCACTTGATGATTTTAACAGGCTCCAGGGCTCAGGCCTTGGGTCCAGACCTCCACTGACAATGGAGGGCTCAAAGGAAGAATACCAACAGCTTTGCCTTCTCACAGAGGGTGAGTTTCAGCAAAAGGAAGGGGAACTTGAGTTTTCTGGACTTTGTCAATAAACCTCTAGGTGAAACTGAAGAATTATGTTTGCACTTCAGGTCAGATCTGCTGAGAAATGCCTGTGAACACCAGTACATTGGAGAAATGTATTCAAGAACATTTCATCCTTGTGAAAATATTACCCTGTTATAACTGCCAAGGTCACTGAGACCCAGAATGATCTGCTGGTCATGGAAGTTAAAGATGCCTGGCGGCTACTATAATTAAGTTATGAGTGCTAGGAGTATAGGGGAAGCAGTTTTCCCACAAATATTTATTTGAATTTAAAAGTTACTTTAGACATGACCATGCTCAGAAATCCTCTGAGTTCTGGGTTTTTTCCTACTCCTTGAACACATTCAGGCGCTGAAGCTGGATGTGAGTGCCCATCTCACCCGTTTCCACAGACTTTCGCTTCAGCCTGACTGAAGAACTGAAGCATCATGTTTCAGGTTTGCATCAAACACAGTGGGCATTTTGGATATTTGCAACTATCCGTTTGCATCTCATAGGCAAAATCCAGGCTATTGCTTGGGTGAACTAACAGATAGGTAGAAAAACAAATACATTTTAAATTCCCACCAGGGCTTGTTTGTGGATGAACCACCAAAATAAAAGAACAGTGACTTTTGGATAAACTGCCTTGATAATCAATAGCTACTTGTTTTCATATCAATGGATGTATTACAGGAAACACTTTAGAATTCATCTTGCTGTCCATTTGGAAAGGCTCTTTTGTTTTCTTTACCTTCTGCTCCTTGGATTTTGGTTAATTTTCTTTTTTTTCCCTCCTGAAATGCTGAGTTAGCAAGTTCACAGGTAGGTATATGGAATATCCAAAAACCTACTATCTCTAGGCCACAGTGGAAAAGACATTTTACACTGCTTCTTTGTGGTTCTGATTACATGAAAACCCACAACACCAAGTGTCAGGGAAATCAGGAGATGACCACTAAACACAGAGTGTACACGCATGTGAAAAATGGAGTGCAAGGGATGATGACATGATAGGTTGTGTGGCATATAGGATCACTGTGCCTCCAGACTAGGTGTTTAGCAATTTTCTGTTGTTTTTTACAGTGGAGAGATATAGAAGTTAAAAACAATATACAACAATAAATGGCAAAAACCTTCCAGCTGTGTCTTATGTGGTATTTTAACGCACGCAGTATACAGAACATTCAGCATCTTACAGCCCAATTAACCTGCAGCTAGCTGAGGGATTAAACATGACTCTTCTCAACTTGAATGACCCTTTCCCCTAAGTCAAGCTGCCCATTTAGCGCCCTTAATAAATACAGGGATAATTTAAACCATGTGGCTGCAAATTGAAAACATGGGCTTTTGAACTATGTATTTTCTTTCTCATCTTGGAACTCCTCCCTGGAGATAGACTCAAGTCCCATGATCTTGTAAAAGACAAATCTGTGTATCTTTTTTATTAAGTGTTTCATGATATATATTTTTTCAGCTCCATTGCAGTGGATGCATCTGAAAGATGTATTCCGTTGACAGTACACAATACCCTCAAAGTCTCTTGATCCATTTATCAACTCAAACTAATAAAAGGAGGATAATATTTCTATGAAAAAGAATGGATTTTTAAAGCAGCTTGACAGCTTGGTAGAATACATCAATTAAGTGTACAGAGAAATCGGAGGAAAAATGGGGATCTTACTTTCTTTGCTAGCATTAGAATTAATAAAAAAATATTTAATCTGTCCTTCAACAGGAAAAAAATAGAGTTCATTCCCAGCTTGCATACCTTGTGGTTTGAGCTGAAGAATGTTACACTCAAGTCTATATTCAACTACTGGTTTAAATTATAGCCTTTAGAAAATAATCTACCATTCACTTTAATTAATATCAACAATCACAGAGTCAGTTGGAAAAAAACCCACAACACAATATGCTAATGTGAAAATAAAAATGTTTCTGCCCATTTTTTCATAAAAAACATCAAAGAGTCTCATCTATTGGCAGCTTTGGTACCCCATAACCTTAGGCTTCTTTCATGTTGATCCAAGGAAGGTTCACAACCAGTTTTCTCTAGTCGGTGGCCCATGAGACACATCTGGCCCCATCATTTCATCTGCGGTCAGGAGAGACACAAAGTGCTCTGCTAGACTATTTTACCACAAACACTCTTTAGTACCTTCTTCCCCTGAGACAAAATCCTCAGGCTTGTCTTTCCTACCACTGTTTTGTGATTTATCCCCATGGAAAAAGTAGTGGCTGAGGTTCCTCTCCAGCACCAGGCCAGAGAAGGCACCTTTCAGGATTCGATCTTGGATCCTGTTGGGTGCCTTGGCTGGGCCTTTTCCTGTTTAAACTGGCAATGTTGAGGCAAAGGATCCAGTCCTACTGATGGAATATTCTTGCTCTCAGCTGAAAGGTCCAAATGTCACTTAAACCAGGGTGGTAGCAAACCGAAAAAGCAGAGGAGGATGTTTTGCTTTGCAGGTCTTACATGCAAGGATTCGTATGTAGCTGAAATGGTTCAATGTTACATAGCGGAGAACAAATCTGGCCTCTGAGGAGTTCAGTGGGCAGGTTTGTGAATCTCTGACTGAGCACGTCTGTAGTGTTTGTCTGCTAGGCTGGTGCCAGGGATCATTTGTATTAGTTAGAAACTTGTCTTCATATTGTCAGCCTGGAATCCATGCACGGCCCTTGGATCAACAATATGTCTCTGAGTAATATTAGGGCACAGTATACCAAGGGCTTATGGTAAACTCAGCTTTTGGCTCATAAGGTTGAGTTGCAGAGACAACATTTTGTGAACTATATTCCCCTTGAAAAGGAGCATTAATTTCTGTTTTGTTATTCTATCACACTACCAGCAGCTCTATAAAGCTCCTGTGCAAAACACAAATCTGCAGCATAGTCTGCCAAAACACAGCCAATTGATGGTAATTAGCCAAGCTGAGAAGACTTTTTTCAACTGTTTTTCTATCTTCTAACAATACACTGAATATATTGGGACTGTATGGTTGTGTCAATACTGTTGCCCCTATCTCCTATCATTGAACGAGTTGTCTACAGGGTATTTCTTGTATTTCTTTGCATCTTCTCTTTTGTGAGGGTGTAGGATGAGAAAGGAGAAATCTATGTCTTCAGATCTTAAGAAGAGTTTGTGCCGGATCTGATGCATCCAGTTTTCATCTCTGCATTGCCCAGGGGCCCTGAAGAGTGATGCAAGTAACAGTGCTGTTCACCCTTGGGAAGCTAGCAATTGGGATGTTCAGTATTGTTTGTCTGGATCACTGTGTATTGCCACAAGTACAGTGAGAAATCTGCTATTAGTGTCCTGTCAGATTTCTCAGTTTGCTTTTTTGAGTTTTCAGAAGGTGTTGGGGAAGAGGTTGACTGACATTACTAAATAATATGCTTTTCGCAAGGCTCAAAAATGCTAACTGGCAATTTTTCTTGTCCAACCAGGAATGCAGTTAATACATTTTTCCATTTTTTTCATGGTTTCTTGCTTAAAATTTTATGACTGTACATACAATAACTTTTGTGAACATTCCTTGCTTTGTGCATTGCCCTCCAGTCCCATCCCCAATGCCACTAGACTACGTTTTTCTCAAGTAGGAAAAAGTAAAAGAGGTAAATTAATGAGTAGGCTCAGTCCTGCAGCCCCTTGTTTCATATTTACATGTCTCTAATAGAAGGGTGGCCCCATGCAGTTTGCTGGCAAGTGGAATCTCTGCTCACATGTCAGAGTTACATCACCTCCACAGCATCAGGAAAACTTTGGTATATGATAGCAAGGGACAGGAAGGCTGCATTGCCTCTGTCAGAAAGGCTGCCAAATGAAAAAAAGCAATCATGCATACTCTTAAGTTACACATACATGGATCATTCTAGATGTGACTCAATGCTTTGCTGAATGAGGCCCTTTGAGTTTCTATAATTGCAGGTTTTCGGTGGGTGCTTTCTTTTGGCCTTGTCCCTACATTCATCTTCCACTTCAGTGCTGCTTATATACCTGAGGAATACCTGCTATCAACAAATAAAAAGAGAGAAGTTGATGACTGCAGTTAATCGAGCATCATCTGCTAGTTACTGAAGTTTAAGTTAATATTTCTGTCAAATTCTCCAACTTTGAAATGGAGGTTTGTCTTGATTTAGTTTATTCCTTATGGTATCTAAATGTGGTGACAGCTTAAAAAAGAAAAATAACATACTGCTTCAGGAAGCAAAACCAGAGTACAGCATTTTTAATGGTTTTAATTATATTACAGCGCTGTTGGTCTTTTCTCTAAGTATTCGCTCCTCATATTTTTCTTTTGTTAGTAGCCAGTTGACAAGGGGAAGCTCTTATTCCCTCTTCATATTATTATGTTCAGCTTTTTAAATTCCAGTTGGAAACATTTTGTTTATCAGAGCTATATGAAGAGTTGTTAAGTAGGTCTTCATTAGCTTCAGCTTTTGAAAGACCTATTTGGTTAAAGCAAAAGCTCCTCTTTTCCTATGCTTCCACATTGATTCTCCTGGTAGAAACTCCTCACCTCTGTGCAGGGGACAGAGATGACATCAGGATCCATGCAAGGAAATCCTGTGGAGTGAAACATTTCTGTTCATGAGCAGGGGTAATAATGAAATAGCTGAACAAGAGCCAGAGCAGCCCGGCACAGGTGGCTGGCATCTCTCCTTTCAGGGCTTATGTGCCGCACTCCGGTGCCAAAGCCTGTAGGATAATGCTTCCACCCTGACCATGCTGGGCCAGGTGGCATCTGCTGGCCTGAGACCCCAGTGTAAATACAGGGCAGGGAGAAGTGGTTTGGACAGGACCTTGTCAATTTTTCATCACGAAGGGTCCGTGTGCATGGACTAGTGCACAGGGTGGTTCCCTGAAAGGAAAATGGTGGTATAACATCACAGCTTTGAGGGAACATGTTGAGCCTGTATGAAATTTCCAGCCTGCTCCTGTTGGGACCTTCAGAAGGTCTTCTGTCACTGCATCCTGCAGAAACCCCTCTTGGGCTTCAGGCCCAGGGAAACCCTGGCAAATATTCAGTACAACTGACAGTCCTGCCAATGTATCTGTGGCAGGGAACTGACAAGAAGAGGAGCTATTTTTTTCATCTGTTTTTGGGTGAAATCAGTCTAGAACCAAACAAAAGGGGAAGGCAGGGAGAATTAGTTTGCTCTCTGCCAGGAATCCCTGCCATTTTGCCACCTCCAGCATGAAAAATTGCTCTGTGGCTAAAATCCTGCCAAGAAAGTGCCAAGTAAAGTGCAAATTATGTATCACAGTTTGTGTGTAGAGGCCGGGTCTTTAAAGGTGTTATCTATCCATCTCGTCTTTATTTCCTGCATATACTGTAGTGCAGTATTTGAAAGAGAAAAGAAAGGAGTAGTAAATTACAGGAATAAGGAAAAAAATCAAAATAAAAACCCCCTCCATATTCACAGCTGGAAAATCTATCCTTATTATGCTTCTGTTACCTGTGACTGTTTTCTGATTTGGAGCTCAATAGCCATACGTCATTTTTAAATATTCTTTAAGAATGTCCATGTATATTTTTAATGTGTTTAATGCTTACAGTTGTATCGATGTACAACAAAATCATACAAGGACAGTAAAAACCGTGGGGCAGGCTGCCAGGAAACTGGAAGCATGCCACCACTGAAAGTTGCCACCATTGACCTGACAAATCTTAAGGGATTGTCTTGACTCACTTGAACTTGCCTCCCTTCAAGGAAACAGACTGGATGGTCTCCTGAGATCCCCCCTATCTCTTCACTCTGTGATCTTATAATGGATTTTCTAGTGGCAGTATAGTGTTTGTTATTATTTTCTGCTGTGCCAAGTGACGCAGCAACATTTGTGAAATTAAGCTTCTATTTTAATAAGCAGACACCCTGATGGGAACCCAAAAGGCAGCAAGAAGAGGTTTAGAAAACATAACCTACAAGGAAAGGTTGAGGGAATGGGGTTTGTTTTTCTGGATGACAAGAGACAAAGAGGGATGTGATACATTTTCCAGAATGCAAAGTCTGTAACAAAGAGAACAGTGATTAAAAGTGTTCGCTGTGGCTGTTAGGAAACGGTCACCAGGAATTTAGCTTAATTTGCAGCAAAGAAGATTTGGGTTCCATGTTACAAAGCAACTTCCAGCTATGAGGGTGATGAAACACAGCCTGCTTAGGGACGCTGTGGCTCTCTCTTCCACTCATCTTCAAGAGCAGGTGAGAATAACATGTCAGGGGTCATATCCTCCTTATTGCCCTGGGAGTGAGGCAGATCAGATGAAGCTGAGCCTCTTCCACTCCTTTGTCTATGAAACAACCAGGAACCATGGGCGAAATGCTACCACTGCCAATTCCTGGCAGGTTGACTCTCAACTGGTGCTTGTGAGAGGTAAAGTTCTGGCTTTCAGCTGCCCCAGTCCTGCTGGCCTGGGTGTCCCAGTGGGTTGGGCATCCTCTCAATGCCTGGAACATCCTCGTGGGTGTAGGCCCAACCCAGGTCCCCGTGCACCCCATTCAGGGTGATCACCAGGTGCTGCAATGTGCCCAAGTTACCCATTTCAGCCATGGCCACATGGCTGAACTGTAGCCAGCCTTCATGCTTTGAACAAAGCAACATCTCCCTTGTCCAGGTGTAAGGTAAATGCTCAGAGTGACAGCTTCAAGCACTGGAAGTGAAAGGGGTTATGGATGAAGTGAAACCTGACAAAACACCCAGATCTCAGCTCAGCAGCTCACAGCTCATTGTAGCCCACCTGAAAGCCTTGTTAAGCAGCTCCTCAAGCCAGCACCCACCACAACGCTTGGTGAGAAAATCTCCTCTGGCGAGGGGCCACCAGGAGTCCCTAGGATGCAGACTGCTGAGTCTGGCAGGATGTTTCAGGGGAGAGTTGTATAAGCTTCTTCTGTTCTCTCACTTGAGGAGTGCTTTTGGTCACTTTCAGAGATGGGATACTAAGCTAGACAGGGCTTTAGTTCAACCAAGTAATAACCACATTTTTTTCTCACCCTACTCATTTTCAGGACCCTCATTTTCTCATAAGAAGCGCCACAGAAGAGCAAAACAATAATTTTATCCTGTGCATGTCTGGGAGATGCTGGTTCCTCCCCATGCAGCTCCTTCCTTGCAGGTTCATGTTTCCCACCTCATCCACCTGTGGTGCTAGAGTGAGGAGGTATGGCAGCATAGGATGGTAGCAGCCAGCTTCTGCTAAAACTGATGGGAAATTCCTCCTGGGTTCCCTAGGAGGAGAGTGAAAGCCGTCATCATGCTGCCTTGGCCAGCTTTCTCTCTTTTGTCATTAAAACTTACTGGAAACACAGCTTAAGTACAGATACCAGTGCTTGTGAATCTAGGAGTTATTTCTTCTAATGACCACTTAAGGGAAATACTTGTAACACTGGAAAACTGAATCCCCATGTTCCCTGCAGTAATAAAAGTACCATAAATAGATTTCCTAGTCAGGCACTACCCTATTTACAGCAATGAACTCCCTGCAACTATTAAAATCCCAATAAACTATTCACTCTGGAAAATGGATTCCACTAAACACTTGTCGGTAACAATGATTGAGGAATCCAGCTTGATGCCAACCTCTAATATGCAGGTCTCAGGCACAGCAGCACCCTGTACCATGCTCCCAGCATGCAAACAGATGTTGGTCCTTGTGCAGAAAGGCTGAATTAAAACCATAGGCTCTCAGACGCTCATCTGGGAGTTAAATGGTACCCAGGTGTTTGTAGGTCCCAGGGACTTCTCTTTCCTCAGCATTACCCAGTTCAGCTGGGAACTGAATTTCACCCCAAATGATGCCCCAGCTTGTCCTATTTGAGCCACAGCAGCAGCAAGGCAGGACAAGTAGCCCTCTGAGGAGGTCGCCCTGAAGGGCAAATGTGCCTAACATCTGGAAGCAGTTGCTGTCACCCAAATAAAGGGGCTGAAGTAGGGATTTGAGCAGGCAGCAGTGCCTGAAAGGAACAAGGTCCAGGCAGGGGACCCAGGGGGTGAAAGAGGCACGGAGGGAATGCCAGGCTCCATAATGTCTCTGTTGAGAGTACTGATGGTAGCACATCCACTATGAAGCCTGTGTGGAGCTGATCTCAAAGGGGTCTTTGTTACGAGGGTTTTACAAAACAGCTGTGTATTTTTAAAGTTTTCATTATTAAAATATTTTGCAAAGACTTCTTGCAAAACTGCCCTGTTCTGTAGAAAGAGGCTTGGCAGGCCAGGACGCTGAAATGCCAGACCCAGGTTTCAGCAGGTCCTGCAGCAGCTGACACAGAGCGTAGTGGCTAATGACTCTAAGCCATGCCAGCTCTGAATGAAAACTAGAGCTAATTTTAAGCTAATTCTATGCCTAATGTTCCTATTGGTCTGGCCACAGGGAGCCGTCTACAGATCATTTCAATCTTGTCATTTTCTTTAGTGTTTCTGTGTCTCGTTTTAGAATAGAGCATGTCCTGCTTTTCATGTTTAAAATTTATTCTGAATTAATTTACAAACTAGGCAGAGTGAAGACCTCACTACAGCTAATGACTGATGCCGCCAGTATTTATAATCTGAAGGGTATTTCTTTCTTGCATTCCTTTGCAGGCTTTGACCTACCTCCTGCAGCAAAAGCACATTTTTAGTAGTTCAGTTCAACTTCAAATGGGAAATGAAATCAGAAACCAAACCAGAATACTTTCTGCATTTTATCAAATGTGATTTGTGATAAATAGTTAACTCTCCTCAGTTTCATATCTACAATTTTGTAACCTTTTTAACTCCTTCCCCTCTTTCTTCCCCACACCCTGTCGGCTCTGGTTCATTTCATCTCTAAAATTTTCCAAACTTGTAATGTCAAAACACAAATTTTAGCCCGTGCAACAGCTTTCCAATCCTGACAGCCATGGGGGACTGGGTTTTCAAAAGAGGCCAGTTTTGCTGTTGGGACAAGACCAGATCCTTTGTACGCTGTAATAAGAACTATTAAAAAAACAATAACAACAATAATAACAAGAAAATTTGGGTCAATTCAACTCCCCAGCTACACCCTTGTGGCCCCTGGATATTTATTCCCTGTTCTGTTCCCAAGTTAAGTGCTGAAAGCCTTAACGTGCCCATGTAACTTCAGACACAGCATTCTGATGAGCAGGCCACCCTTGCCAAGATTTGGCCTTCTGATTCAAAGTGGATATTCTGCTACTGTCTTCTCAGTAAAGGGTATCTCTGGATGAACAGGCTTTGCCTCTACAGACTGCATGGAGAAGGAGACATCCCAGCTCCTTCTCCCTCTGCTCGGTCCTTCCTGTGCACGTTCAGGCATGCGACCTGCCATTCCCCTGGAATCATTTCAAGCTGCCAAATCAACAAAACTAGTTCACAAAGTCTTTGACTGAATTTATTCCCTCCTGTTTTTAATAACATGGCAGGAACAGGACATGATCAAAACCTGGCTCTGGACCCTTCCTGAGCCCTAATTCTGATTACTGCTGGGATAGCTTTGGGAGTTGGCTCAGAACTGCTCTGTGGGCTGGAAAGATGTCATCAATCTTTCTCCTCTGTCACTGTCCCTTTGGGGATAACAGTAAAGTGCTCTGTCCTGCTACGGCTGCCACTGTTCTTGCAGCTGAGCAGCTGAATGGGCATCTCCCATAGCACCTCAGACCCTGGGCTACAGGCACGGGATGCCAGGTTCTGTACTGGTATTTGGCAGAGCCAAAGACCCTTCCCAAGTCACTCCTTTTTTCCTACAAAGAGACACTTTGAAAACTCCAGAGGGCTCTATTTTTCCCACATGTCCAATCTCCTTGTGTCTGACACCCTCCATGTCATCCCCTTAGTCAGATGCTCTTAGGAGCACTCTCCTGCTCTATCTCCTCCACCCCACAAACATCACCTTATGAGTCTAGCAGCATGTGACTCTTCCTGCATGTTGATTTTCAAATACTTTCCAGGGTCTTTGTCAAGATATCCCTTGTTCTTTATACCTGTATTTCTTCCAGGTGTTTCTTTAGTGCTTTGCAGCTCTCTTTACAATATTTCTGGTGGTTTCCCACTGGGACACCAGCCTCCCCTCTCTCTTTCACGCATGAGTTTTCTAGAGTCTCACACTTCTTGGTTGGTTGATATTCCAGTTCATAGTTTTTACTCCCCAAAGACTGTGTGTTGTCATCGCAGCTCAGCTGTTTCCTTTGGTTTCTCATCATGAGAAAGCTGTCTTTCACTATAACTATTACCAGGTAATGCTTTGTTCCCTTTGGGCTTCTCATAGACTGGATAGAAGTTATTTTTGTGTCTTGAATCAATATCTTTAAGGTTATCTCTCTGGAGGTGCTTCTCCTCTAGATCCCCAGGTACCACTGTAGATGCTCGTACGAGAAAACATTCACTTGGTGCATCTATTTAGAATCATAGAATCGTTAAGGTTGGGAAAGACCCTTAAGATCATTGAGTCCAACCACTAACCTATCACTGCCAAATCCGCCACTAAACCATATCCTCAAGCACCACATCTACCCTTCTTTTAAATACCTCCAGAGATGGAGACTCAACCACTTCCCTGGGCAGCCTGTTCCAATGTTTGACAACTCTTTCGGTGAAGAAGTTTTTCCTAATATCCAACCTAAACTTTCCCTGGCGCAGCTTGAGGCCATTTCCTCTCGTCCTATCGCTTGTTACTTGGGAGAAGAGTCCGACCCCCGCCTCGCTACAACCTCCTTTCAGGTAGTTGTAGAGAGCGAGGAGGTCTCCCCTCAGCCTCCTTTTCTCCAGACTAAACAACCCCAGCTCCCTCAGCCGATCTTCAGAAGACTTGTTCTCTAGACCCTTCACCAACTTCACTGCCCTTCTCTGGACACGCTCCAGCACCTCAATGTCCTTCTTGTAGTGAGGGGCCCAAAACTGAACACAGTATTCAAGGTGTGGCCTCACCAGTGCCGAGTACAGGGGCACGCTCACCTCCCTCCTCCTGCTGGCCACACTATTCCTGATACAATCCAGGATGCTCTTGGCCTTTTTGGCTGCCTGAGCAAACTGCTGGCTCATGTTCAGGCGGCTGTCAGCCAGCACCCGCAGGTCCTTTTCCTCCAGGCAGCTTTCCAGCCACCCCTCCCCAAGCCTGTAGCGTTGCATGGGGTTGTTGTGACCAAAGTGCAGGACCCGGCACTTGGCCTTGTTGAACCTCATACTGTTGGCTCCAGCCCAACGATCCAGCCTGTCCAGGTCCCTCTGTAGAGCCTTCCTGCCCTCCAGCAGACCGACACTTCCACCCAGCTTGGTGTCACCTGCAAACTTACTGAGGGTGCACTCAATCCCCTCATCCAGATCATCAGTGAAGATATTGAACAGGACCGGCCCCAACACCGAGCCCTGGGGAACACCACTCGTGACCGGCCGCCAACTGGATTTGACTCCATTCACCACCACTCTCTGGGCTCGGCCGTCCAGCTAGTTTTTAACCCAGCACAGAGTGCACTTGTCCAAGACATGAGCAGCCAGCTTCTCCAGGAGAATGCTGTAGGAGACAGTGTCAGAGGCCTTACTAAAGTCCAAGTAGACAACATCCACAGCTTTCCCCTCATCCACTAAGTGGGTCATCTTATCATAGAAGGAGACCAGGTTAGTGAGGCGGGACCTCCCTTTCATAAATCCATGCTGCCTGTTAGTTCCTTTTTGAGACTAGAAGAGAGTCTTTTTCTGCTTTCTTTTTCTGCTTTTTCTGCTATCATTTTACTTGTGCCACTTAGAAAGCGTGGTCCTTTCATGCATATATGGGATTTGATCATGTTCTCATGTTCTTCAATACATGTAGCTCACTATGGGACTTTTCATAACATTAGGAGCAAGTGTCAAGGTTGGCTTGAGCACGTATAGAAGAAACAATAGCTACAACCTGGTAGATTTACTACCTCTAATTTTCTTCTTTTCGTGGTATACACAAGTAGTTGCTATGAGCAGTTTTCTCACTGACATTGTCAGCTGCATTCAACTAAGTTTTGTAGTGGGACTAGGTTAGGCCTTTACCCTGACTCAGGCTAAAATGACCCTTTTTCTCTTCCATGTTCTGCTGCCTATAAAGTCCTTCTAGTCCCATATCACACCACCTGAACAGCAAAGTGGTTTCAAGGCAGGTGGGTTGTATCTTGGCACTAAGACAGTCCAATGATAGCCTAGACCTGAAGGAATCCTGGAATGGCAGTCAGGAGCAATAATTTTGCCCCAGCAAAGTGCAAGTTGCTCAAGGTAATTTTACTCTGGTTTAGGTAACCACACAGTGAAGATGTGGCAGCAGGGAACTGCTACCTGAATATTTCAAGTCCCTGGAGGGTTTCTGCCACCTCTCCTCCTCCTGTTATTATCCAGGCTACCTACAGTATATGTACCTGTGCTGGAGTCATCCCATCTAGGATAACCCTGCTTTGGTTCAGCCTCAGCTGTTGAACCCCGAGTCAGAAATTAATTTGCAGCAAAGCTCTAGGGTTCATGTTGTGCATTGTGATCTTTATACCCTTGAACTTCCAGGATTGCTCCCCAGAATGGCACCTTTGTTCCCATTGCATCCAGTCCCTCTCAAAATGCTCTTTCACAGTTGTCGTAACAGCCCAGGGAGAAGTGGGTATGTTCTCAGCAGGGAGGCATCTGTCAGGGACCTGTTTCAAAAGTCCCTTCAGGACTCAGCCTTGGGAAGAAATATGGCTTTTGAAAATGTTAAAGGATTTTGAGATCCCTCTCCTTGCACAGCCCTACAAGCCAAAGCACCTTGACACTTCGAGCTGCAAGATGTCCTACAGGCAGCTCCTTCCTCCCACCGACCCAACCGCTCTTTTTCAGCTTTAATCCTGCAGCCCCTCAGAGCTGGTAGCACTTATGGGGCTGCCTCTTCCAGCTCTCCACTTAAACTGACCGAAGAGAAAGTAGCTCCCTCCAGAGAGGCTGCCCAAGCAGGCACTGCATATTGTGTATAGCCCCCGCACCCCGGGAGCCCAGTGAGCCCTGGGGGGGTTAAAGTGGTGTGTGCCCAAACCACATCTCTCCCCTCGCCTGCCTTTGTTCGGGCTGTGCTGACTGCGGGCACTGAGGTGGTGGGCAGCTTGCCACTCTCCAGATGGACTTGCTGCCTCTAGTTTTCTTCTTTCTTTTTTTTTTTTCCCTTTTCCTTGCTGCAGGCTAAATCCTGATCCCAGGAAAGTCAGTGGCAAAACTCTCATCTGTTTCTTGGGGACCCAGGTTTGGCTGGTTTGGGGTAAAATGGCAAATGGGTTGTGGCAGAATATTTGTACCAAGGCAGACAGGTGAAAACTTGGATTGTCTCCCATAATTTTGGCTGCAGCTGAACTAATACTGAATCCCGTGAATGCTGACTGAATTATCCATGCTATCCATGCTCTTAAGATTGTGCTGAAGCACCCAAATACATCTTTTCCCCTCAGAGTTTGTATGCAGCCCGACATGTTAAGGTCAAGATCCGCACTCCAGAGAGAAGCAGATGGTCTCCTGAGTGATGTGTTTTCACTCACTGAGCATGAATATGAAAAAGCTTTCTTATTTTCCAAGCATATGAAAGTCAGTAATGTAGAACAGTCTCAGGGAATCTTAATATGTGAATAAACATGTGTGTTGCAAGAGTTTATTTTGGTCTTTGTGCTCACTATGGATTCCTAAGATTAAATGATACCCCAATACTATATATCATTGTTTTTATTAACTTGGTTCAAATGTCAGAGCCATGCCAAAAGGCTGTTTCAATTTGTGTAGATTTATATAATTCTGACCTTCATAATGAACTACACAAAAGCAATGCTGGAGTCAGTAAATGTTCACTTTGCAAGTCTCTATATATTACAAATACCAAATACATCAGGGATACTCTGAAGTGTTTATGGTGTAGCAGAGCTGTATTGCTGAGTGAATGGGATGAAGACAATCATTGGAAACTCTCTGTATAATAAACTATGTTGAGTTTTAAAGCCTGATCCTGTCCTCTCAATGCATCAGGCAGGCTTTAGCGAGGAGCCTTAGGCAAAGGCATCAGCTAAGGACCATGCCCATCCTTTATGTCCCACAAAGTATATGACAACATATCCAAGCATGTTGCCACGTGCCTACCACCTTCGTCATCAGGCAGTTTGAAGGTCCATGCCCTTCGCGGCCTTTCTTCCCCTATGCCCCACCCATGCAAGAAGGGGGGAACCAGTGGGACCCCTCACCCCATCACCTGCCACACTGGCACCCTGACACATCATTTGGTCCTACCATGGGCAGCATCACCTGGGTGGTTTCCACAAGCCCAGGCTGCAGAGAGGCCAGTATCTTCTCCTTCTTCCCAAAATAGTTGTGTTTGAGAGGGTGGGGAGGAATGTCAAAATGTTTTTATCAACCAAAACAACATTTGGAGTGCCTGTTTCAAGTCTTACTGAGCCAGTGGCAAGAGACCCATGGATTTTGGGGAGATTTGGATTAGACTTTAAAATTGCTTGTATGTCTAAGAGGGGCACAAAGTAGAAAACCAGGGAAAAGGCTCTTAAGCATATTTTCCCCCTAATCTTTCACCTGTACCAGCTGTTGGAAAACATCTCGCCAAACATCCTCTCTCATCATACTCACTACAGAAATTTCCTGAGCTTGTCCAGCCAACCAAAACATTAATTTCTACTAAGACACACACAACCCCCCACCTTTCTCGCCAGCTCAAGTAACATTAAACGTTTTATTCAAACACAGAAAAACACAGAGATTCAGAGCTGAGGCTGCTGCTTCTCTATGAGCTCTGTGTATTTTTAATGTTTCTGGCTAAAGATGTGAGGTAAGGAAGAAGTGGAAGTGAGAACAGTGAATTCCATGTTGAAAGAGTCATATGCAGGTTTTTAACAACATTTTTAAGTGCACCTGAAGAATTCGCCATTGCATCCATTTTGCATGCAGAAAACTGCATGGTTGTGCAACTTCTTTGTGTACAACAAAGAAGTAACTGCAAATGTCTACATAAAATGTCATCTCTGTTCATTTACTCACTTGCCAAATGCAAATAGACATGTCTGCAAGTTCTGCAAAAGGGCCGTGTGGGAGTCTGTGTTGAAAATATGCCCTTTCATGGTCTTTAGATGTTCCATAAGTTTGTTCTTGTCTGCTTATTTCCCCACCACCACCATCTAAGCCATGTAACAAGGGTAAAAGAAACCCTCTGACAGTCTGAGGCACCCCCATAATCAACAGTTCATTGGTTCTTAAGAGCATTAAAGCCCAGAAATGAATGCTGCAAGAAACTTTATCTAGGAGCTGACTGACTGATGGATGGAGCAAACCACAATGGTAGGCATTTAAAAACCCAGCTGGCTGTGCCACACTCGCGCTCTTGAGTGTGAGCAGAATGTATTGTATCTCCCCTGAAAAGTCTTACAGCACAGTCATTCCTTTATGAATTTTGATAACCGGGTTGCACACCATGCATTTTAAATCCCCCAAGAGACTAACTTACCAATTGTCTGCAATTTTTTTTTTTGAGTGAGATGGACTATAGATGCCAGCATACACTAACAGTATTGGCTGAAAATGGATGTTAAAACACTGTTTTGGTTTGAAATAGAAGAAAAAAATCCTCCTAAAATCACAAATTTATTTTCTGCTTTTTTTTTTTTTTGAGGTTGTTGTTAGAGCTGTACCCTAAGCCTGCTTTTAACCTCTTTTGACTGAAAGCTTATATATTTCTTCAGAAAATAGGTTCTTAGAGACTTTATTTGTCCAGTATGTGCATTGTAACAGAGGCTGCAATGTATGGGGTAAGCAGAGAGATCTTGACAGTCATTCTTTTCTTTTTTAATTCTAGTTCTGACTCACTTTTTGATTTGGGTGAAATGTTTTTGCCAAGTAAGACTTATTTCGCTCCATTCCTAATGAAATTTGCTTAGCCTAGTGATTATGGCTTCATACACCAGCCCATTGAATATGCCTCCCAGGCTTGCAATGTCCCTGTGAAGATCCTCAGACCCTCTAGCACTGACCCCAGCTCCCTGTATCACAAAGAGGGGCAGCTGGATGTTAAAGGATGGGCCTCTCAGAAACTAGTTTGTTGAAGGAGATGGTATACCATAAGAGATTCTAAGAAAGGCTTGCTTGTGTTTTGGGTCCTTCCACTGCAGAATTCTCCTGCTCTGATGTAATTGCTGAGAGGCAATTATGAGACTCAAAAACTGGTTTGAGCAATCCCTGGGGAAGCAGACTGGGATGTAGCCATCTGACCCTATCTATAGGCTGGGGGGACCATCCCTCTGCTGTCAGCCGGACTCAGCAACATCTCAGATACTCCCACATACCCTTCAAGAGCCTACAGTGGTGGACATGCCATGGTTCAGTTTGTTCCTGTGTGACCCCACTTTATCATTAGAAAAGTGTTTCCTGATCTCTAACCTGAGCCTTCCTTTTTTTGATCAGCGCATCTCTCTTGCCATCCTACATGCCACAGCAGAAAGTCCTCTCGTCTCAAGCAGCCCTGTTATTTTAGTCGTCGTCTTCTGCATTGTGTTTCTAGGTTTCTAATAAGACCTTTTGCTGTTCTCTCAACCTAGTACAACTCGACCCTATTTTTCTTGGAGAACAGTGCCCTAGAGCATACACAGATATTCCCAGTCACTTTGTAGAGCTGAAAATTGATTGTGTGTCTAGCGGGGTGTAATTCTGCTTGTGCATTGCCATTCTGGGGCTTCTCTCTTCTGCAACAACACAAAGCTGCTGTTCAGCTTGCGATCCACTACAGCTTCTAGACGGTTTTCTGCAGAACTGCTCTCCAGGCAGCTGTACTGCATCCTGCAGTATATAGCCGGTTATTCCTGGTGAGATGCAAAATCTATAAGCTTGTCTCTAGATTAGCATGTTTTTCTGTTAGACCTTAAAAACACTGGTTTGCCAAGATCATTTTGAATTCTAATCTTGTCCTCCAAACTCCTGACAGTCCCTCCCTGCTGGCTGCCATCTGTATATCCTCTCTGTCACATCGTCTGGGACATGAATAAAAATATTGAACACAACTAAACCTGGGAGAGGCTGTGCCGCACCTAGCCCATATGTCCCTCCATTTTGACTGGCAATACAATATTCTCCAAGTACAGCCTTCCTGCCCCACTGTGTCTTCCTCTGGATTATACCACCAAAAGCTGACTTCAAGGACAGTTTTCCTCACCAGGAACAAAATCCAGACTAATGTGAAAGGCTGTTATTCAACTCCTTTCCTTTCTCCATGTTTGTGTTTACTAGTATTAAATCATTATTTGTTATAATTGGTTCCGAGGGGAATAATCTGATAGGTGCATAATTTGCTTAATCTGCCTCATTTTCCATTTTAGTAGACGTGACATTTGCTCTTTCTTACTCATCTGCCTTAGCCAAGTCAATCTCTTTCTGCAAGCGGAGCAGAATAGTGCGTCACACTAACATTAATGCAAATATATTAATGCAAAACTCCCAGATGTATTTGAGATCTTTAAATATCTTTTTGGGAAGCCTTACCTATTTATTTTTTTGACCTGTTCTCTTGGGACCTACATTCTTGACGTCACTTTTTGTTTTCTGCTCTTACTCCTCCTCCCTGCTGTCCCATGGTTGTTCTGTCACACTCTGCTCCCAGGGGCTGTCTGAACACGTACCCCCTTCCCCTTGGTAACATCATGTCTTCAGTGCTGGAGGTTCCTGTCACTTCTCTAAAAGAACTGTCAAACAAACCTTCCTGGTCTGAAGGTCCAAAGTAGCTCTGTGCTATGACAGCAGATGTGCAATTTTCCCCTCTTATCACCCCCTAAAATCCCTCTTCAGGTCAATCTCCTGTGGTCCTTCCCTTAGGGCAAATGAGAGCATTGTAGTCTATAACATAATATGATTTTCAGGCCTCCATGGCCCTGGGGGAGAGCAGGGGAGCAGGCAGCCCTCGCAGTAACAATGGCAGCAAAGAGGGGTTGAGTGCTGAGCTTGGTAAGTCCTCATCTGCAGAGGGAAGTTGGAATTTTGGGTTTGTTAAATTGCCCTGTCATTATAAAGGCACTGCAGCGGCTCAGATCTAAAACCTACCCAGGCAGATTAGGAATGTGTCAGATGCCGAACCCCTCAAAAGTGCTAATACCTTGCTGCTCTTTTATGTGGTTTAAGTCCTTCATTTGTCTTGGAGCCAATAGACAGTGCCAGGAAAGAAGACGAAGCAACCTTTGCCAGTCCTCCCTTTGTAAACCTTCATTGCACAGCGGGAAGCAGGAGAATTTACTTTAACTAAAGCCAAGTCAGTGGTTTAATCTTTGTAAACATGTCTTAAGTGCTCTGCCTCTTATCTTTATGCCATGGCTTTTGTACCAAAAAGAATGGATAAAAGCTGTTCAGCCAGAAATATCACAGTTCTGACATGAAAACTGGTCATTAATCACTTTTCTGTGGAGCTCTGTGTGTGTGTGTGTGTGCGCGCACACTTGTGTGTCCGTCCGTGTGTGTTTGTGCTCCCGTGTTGTTGAACCAGCTACTGGTGGCCTACAGTGCAAACACAGGCTGCTCCTGCAAGTGCAAGCACACTTAAAAAGTAAAGAAAGAAAATATTAAATAGTTAAAAAGGGAAAAAATCCTTATACAACAAAACCTGAATTCTTCTGGAGTTTTTGGAAAAGTCTTCCAAGGAGAGGAATATCTTGTGGACACTGATGTTGCAAGCTAAACTCAAGAATAGAAAATGATGCAGTACTCTGTATGCGTGCATGTGAACGTACATGTGTGTGTAAATCAGATAAATATTTTACAATGTTGTTCTTTTAAAAAATGAAATCATCATGGAAGCTTTGTTTGCTACCTTTTTCAGCCTTTGTGGATGCTGGTAGTATACCAAAGGCAGATGTGAGAAGCAGTAGTTTGAAGGCTCAGCTTTTTCATCTAAGACTTTCAGAAAATTATTTCATCCCTGTTACATGCAGATATACATTCATACTTCATTTTCATGGAGCAGGATAGCCTCTTGTATCATACATCACTCCCCACCACAGCACAAAGAATGTATCATGGAATATGAGGAAATTTGAGCCACAAAATAGTACACCTTTCTGCATGTAGCACTAACTGAACCTCTAAAATGAAACTGAGAGAAAGACACAAAATGTTGGTGGACCAGAAAAAGCTAACGGTGAATCCCTTAGACACAAAATGAGCTCCAGGACCTGCTCTTCCAGCACTTGTACGAGGCAGTTATATTTACCTCATCTCCCCATGCCATGCACACACAGGCAGCCAAGGGACATTTTGTTAGGTGTGGTGTTTACAAATCTTTTCTTCAGGTGCACCTTCCTTTTAAATCCTTTTTGTTATATTGAGAACAGTAAAGGACAAATCGGGTGCATTGTGCATTAAACCACGTTTCACCCAGAAGCTTTGTGGTGTACCTGCAGCCAGACCATTTTGGTTTTGACATCAGAGGGGATCCATCTGTGCAAATGAGGAGCACATGCGTCTTCTGAGACCCTGCTGAAAGAGGGTGGTGACTACAATCATGATGTCTCATGGGCTGCTGAAGGTGCTATTTCTATTGAAGTTTGTAAAACATTATGGGACTTTGGTTCCCAGAGGGGCAGCAGCGGTTTTTCAGAATATAGTCAGCTGGGAAAAGAAACAAAGGACGATTTTCATATATATATATATATATAAATCAAACTAAAACCCCCTCTATTTCACAGGAAGAGAGACCTGGAGGATGCTTTTCAGTTCCTTGCTTGCAAGGCAAAGCACTAAGGGGAAATCAAGAGTGGGAAGCCTACTGGGCTCTGAGAGAGGTTGGGGTCGGTTTTGTAGAGAGCAGATAAACACCAAGCTGCTTGAGCATCTCAGAGATGCAGACTTGGGCTGGAAGGAAAGTGCTCTGAGGGCACCACAGGGCTATCTGTCTGCTCAGCAAGGCTTACCAGGCAAGCAAGGTGCTGGGCTGACATAGCTCCCCTCTTCCCAGACCCACCAGGTTTGGGTCTCATTTCTTTGGGTACCTGCACAGTGTGGCGATGCCTGCTCCACAGATGTACTGTGTGCTGCATCAGGATGATCTGGCTGCATGCTTTAGACACCAGGGAGAAGATTTGACAGACAACCAGAGAGAATCACAGGCTGCTTTCTTGACCTTCTTTTATTGTCAGTGTTTTGTACCTTTTCGGTACCCTGATTTTCAAAAATAGTCCAAATTTTCTGTACTAAACTAACCTTAGAGAGAGGCTACCATTGCAAATGTTACAGACAACAATTTCAGTGCTACATCCAACTGAGAAATCTCCTACATTAGATCTTGTCTTTACTACAGCAAAGAGACAGTTTATAAAATGAGCAGTTACCAATGGCTTGGGTATAACTGATGACAGTGGGATTATATTTATTGTTATCTCCAAACAGAATAAAGTCCAAGCCAATAAAGCATATTCTTTGTGCCTTAAAGAGAAAATTTCATTTTAGCTGAAAACAATGCTGGGAGAAATTCAACTGGGAGAAAGATTTTATTAACAGGAAAATCTGAATGATGATTGAGAATCATTGGATAATACTTAAGTGGATGCCCAAAAAAGCCACACCCAAGAAAGAAATCTGTAATCATTAAATGGCCTGCCTCAGAAGGGAAGCAAAACTTGCATATGTGTACTCGGACCCCAAGAGAAAATGCAAAAACTGCTTAATGACAGTACATATAAATTAAAAGGTAGGATTTGGAGAAAATTGGTAAAAGAAGAAATAGGTCACGAGAAGAACCATGACAAGCAGAGCTGAGGAAAGTTGCCTGAGTATTTTGAGGAGTATTTTGTTGTATGTTTAGGATTTTATGTAAGTATTTCCAGAACATAAAGGATATTAACAATGACACAAGTCCATTACAAGATGGAAATAGTAAAACGGCCAATAAGAAAAAAAGTTTAAAAAAAGTCTTATTCTGTAATATTTCTGTCCTATATCCAGGGGAGAAAAAAAAACCCTAATCATTTATTCATGTCAACCAACGGTGATCACATAGTTTTGTTCTAGCTGTAACTAAAAAGGAGGTTAAACAGCAGATAATAAAGTCAGGCAAATATCTGAGTAACCTGTATCCAGCAGTCTGGAAAAAAAAAAAGCCAGCCAAAGAAAATAAATCTTAGCACACTGGGGAAGTTCCAGATGCCTGCAAGAAAGCTAGCACGATAAATGGCATGACCCAGATAATTTGTAGACCTGTCAGCCTGATGCTGATCCCAGGGGTTTGAGTTGGTACTGCATAATGTTCTTATCAGGAAACAAGGGTGATGCAGAATCAATGGGGCACGTGCCAGATGCACCAAAGATGGGCAAACCTCTGGTCTCAAAATACTCTTGCACGGGGTCATGTTCGTAATCTAACACTGTTTCTGATACATATGTGTTTCTGTGTGTAGTGGGAGAGAATGCTGGGGGAGAGTGGAAGCAGGTGGGAGTTAGAGACCTTGCGCTGGTCTTGATGTTCCTGAGACTATTCACAAGCAAAGCACAAGAATATGCTGGACTGGAAATTGTACTTGATAGAGAGATGACTAAAGGGACCATCAAAGCAGAAGGTGGCTTGATTACAACCTATAGTCATCTATATGTTAACAGCTGACTGGAGTGACTCTCTGTCTGGCAGACAGAGACAAAAAAAGATCCAGTGGCTAGGGTTGGAAATAAATTTTTAATTAAAAGTAACTGACTGTAAGAAAGTACTTTGTCACTGGAACAACTCACAATGGATTAAAAAAAAAAAGTTTATACTGGAAGTTTTTCCAGAAAGATCTGTTTTATTCCAACCATTGTCTTTGGACCTGAAGCAGGAACTGATCTCAGTAAGTCTTGTGGTCCATGCAAAAAGGACATCGGCTTGAAGGTTTGTGGTGAGTCCTGTCCTTAAAATCTATGACCTGCAGAGAAATAAAAGCAGTGCTGTATGCTGAGGCACCTGCTCTACATCAGATGTCTGACAGAGGAGGCCCTACTCCTGGTGAAATAAGTGATTTCTGAATCAAGGAGACGTTTCATTCAAGAGCGTGAAAGTCATTTAGGGCTAGTGTAACAGCTTGGCCGTTCAAAAGAAACACAGTGCAGTAACCTAATGATAAAACCCGTAAACAGCACAGCAGGAGAAGGGTGATTATTTACTGTCTTCAATATTTTCTTTAGCACATCACATTTAAATAATTCCTTGGACTGGAAGAGATACTCCTTATTGCATAGATTAGATTCAGCCATTTGGGAACACAGGGTGGGGGAGGAAATAGTAGGGTGTTTTTGCTTTGTTCCTTTTTGAGTCATTTTATCTGGCTGTAAAAATACCACCAAGCAAGTTGGCAGTATCAGCGATTCTCAGTAGCACTATTTCACCCCTTTTTTGCCCAAATATAAAAGACAAAACAAAACAGAAAAAAACTTTAAAAAGCAGAAGCACTATGTAAGGTAAAAGACAGCTAAGAGAAAAGCCATTAGACGGGCTGTCTGTATTGTCTCTTAGCTAAACCAGCTCAAACTTGAAATAAACCAGCAGTGGGGGACATCTGCGGACTGTCAAAGATGGTGCAAAGGTTGGTGAAAATCTTTGTGGCCACTGGGATTCATAGATACAAGCCAAATACAAACAAAAGCTTTTTCTTTTGTGACACACATAGTATTGTCACTTGAATCACACAAAACCCTATTGTTGGGTTATTTTATCTTATTCCTTTTGTAGATTCAAGTGGAGAAATAGGCTTAAAGAGCTGTTGGGGCAGAGCCTGTCTTGCATGCAGATAAGTGAGGTAAGGTCTCTCATCTAGGGCTCTTCTCTCAAAGCTTTCTGTCCTTGGCCCTTTATCTGCCATCCAGAGATGTGACTGCAGATGGGCTCAGTGGGCTGCAGGTTGCTGTGACCATGGGCAACCTCAGTGCAGTTTTCAAGACTGCCTTGGGTAATTATTTGGGTGTTTAAAGTACACTGAAATCCAAGCTACATGAGCAATACTAATGGCTAAGCTGATCCGGGATCTTAAACCTAGTGCTACAGTCCAGTCGCACTTTCAGTTTTTTAGGGAAACCCAACCAGCCCAAATGCTCCTTTTTGCTAATTCTTCATTCCATATTTTCTCAGCAAAACTGATGAATGGACATAAAATGAAAACAAGCCATGCCTCTGCAAATAATCTGTTGTCGGGGATGCCAGACCCAGCAGCCTGATCAAGGCAAGGCACCCACAGCTCCATGTCCCAGGTCCGTCCCTTAGAGGGCTTGAGGACAAATCCACCAGAGGCACATGTCCACACCCACACAAGATGCACATGCACACGTGGCTGGCCACACAGATCAACACAGACAGAAATACTCACACAAACACAGGTGTTTAAAATGGGCTAATCCTGTCCTGCTCTCTGGAGGTTCAGGGTGAAGGTCTGTGAGTGGGAAATGTACACATGCATATAATGTGGGTCCCTCCAGCAGCTGGTCTTGGACTGTCAGTCTGGCCAGCAGCTGCCCCTGGATCCCAGTCCCCCCAGGTACTGGTACCTCGGCATGAAAACACCTGTGGCTGTGGTCCCACTCCAGATACCTGAGGTACAGATCCCCTTGCACACACTCATGCACATGCACACACACAAACAGGTCTCAGTCACCCCCCCCATCCCTTGGTCCCTCCAGCAGATGACTGACAGACCCTTGGGTCCCCCCAGTATATGGTCCAAACCTAGAGGCACCTCAATACCTCACTCCAAAGCCTCTTATCCTACTTGCCAGCTAGTCTGGCTTGGTATTTGATTGTGAATACACACTGACATATGACCCTACACAATACACACACACTCCAGTCTCTCCTACCCCACATCCCTCTGACCCTGCTCCAGCTCCAGCTGCTGCAGTGAGACCCCACACACCCACAGACGCTGAATAGGGTCCCTCTCCCAGGAGAAGGGTTAAAAATGGCGTTTAATCTGGAGACAGGCCAGACTGTGCTGATCAGGTGCAGGGCATGGCCAGACAAGTTGGCTGATCAGTTGCCTGTTTGCACATCTGGCCCCTTTTATCCCCTTTTCTCTCTATTTTCACATACTTGTTCTGCCCCAGACACCCTTGGTACCCCCCTTTCCCCACCTTTGATTCTCCCCCTAAATGTCCCATAACAAGTTTCATGCAATCCTGAAATGCCCTTCCCCAGCATCCCATTCCCCCACAGACAGTAACTCCTCTCAGCCTGTCAGGTGCTCCAGAGACCCTCTCCTGTTGACTCATCTCCATGGGTTTCACTCCTTGTCTGTGGGGCTGACGTTCTCCTGCAACAGCCCTGGGAGGACCAGGGTCAGGATGCTTTGTTTTCTCTGATCAGGTTATTGCAGTCCCCTGTCTGTCATTGGCATTATGTGCTCCGTTGTTGTTGAGATAAGCCTTTAAACGCAGAAACTAATAATGCGAATTGAAATATCACGCCTGGCTACCTCAGTGGCTAGTGGTGCAGCTTCAGTTCCCAGCCACAGCAAAGGGCAAGGAAGAAAGAGAGCTGAACTTCCGAAGCACCGCTGGAGAAAACCAAGTTAGAAAAAGTCACTATAGCACATAGACCACCATTAGTCTTCTCAGTGCCGGTACCTTCCCACAGAGAGCAATGTGTAATTTGCTGCAATTTTGCCTCTCTGAAAATTTTGCATTATGACAAGATTCCTGATGCATGGGAAGCCCTTTAGCTGTTATACAGAAGTGAATGTCAGGACAGGCAGTGACACGTTCCATGTCATGTGCCGTAGAAAGTGCATTCCTGAATCTGCTAGCAGCATGCAATTCCCATTTATGTCAGCGAGGCTTATTCGCTGCCTCTCCTGAAGTTTCTCTTTACTTCATAAATGGACAGGAGGGAGTTTAGAGAAAGGGATAATGTTAATTTTCTTCTCATTAGGCCTGGATGGATACCTTCAGCACATTTCCTAAGTGCACCGACTCATCTAAAACATTTAATTTGTTTCACCCAAGTGCACACTCTGAAGATACTTTAGTGAGGGAGTTTGCTGGCAGGGTATCTCACAAAGACATTAGAAGTTAAGTAAATAGCAGGCAATATTACATTTGCAGATAACAGACAGGTGTACCTAATACATATAGATTATCAAGACTAAGCCATTTTGAAAATCTGTTCATCAAAAATTAGGTCATATCTGGCAGAGGCAGCAATGAGATCTCTGGCTACGCTGAGGTCAAAGAGGACTTTGAGGCCTTTTGTTGAAAGCTTGAGTGCCTTGTCTGGCTCGGGAAGCTGATTTAGCATCCGTCTTACTGCAGCAAAACTGTGTGTCCTGGCTGAAAAGAGGAAAAGGAGAGGACAAGTTGATAGGCCTTTCACCTCCTATTTGATGTGCACGGAGCCCTGTAAGCACTCTGCCACCTTGCCACCACTCCCAGTAGTCCCTTGTTACCACAGCTGATGACAACGGATGATGCCATGACAGCGTCGCCTATAGCAATGGGCTCTCTCTTGGCACTGGTTCCTCTTATCCTGTGACAGGCTGGGCCCCAGCACTTCTGTTGGTCTAGCTGAGACTAATCCAAGCTTCCCCATTTTATTTCCCTTGATGAACTAGCAGAAATACTCCAGGCTTCATGAGTAAAACCGCTGCAGGGAAAGGCCAGAGCCCAAGCTTTAACTCAGTCTGACCAGACCAAGCATTCCAAAACTGTGTGGGTCCTTCACCAAGATGCTCCATGTACCAGTCTTTGATTTAGCCACCCCCACCATAAACTTCCCTCACTGAAGAAGGTCATATTGAACTCTCTGACCTTATCTGTTTGGTTCCCTTAAGAGCTGCTTTTTCAAGCAGAACAGGAAGGCTGAAACAAAGCAAGAAATGTTCCACAAGGCTGATTAATCAGAGGCACTTCTGTCTTCAGCTTCTTCACATCAGTCTATAGGCTCCTTTTCTGTTGCTTTTTTTATTTTCTGTCTCTCAGGATTTTTAAGTCGCTCAGGCAGTATTTAGTGTTTTTCTTAGTATCCAAATTCCCAGCAGCAAACAATTCCCCAAGAGGAAAAGAAAGTTGGTGTTCTTAGCTGAACTATAAGTATCTAACAAGTCAACCAAGTGATCTTTACAAGCCCAGATCAAAAGACAGATAATCTACAAGTCACAATTGTTTTGTTTAAACTTTTAATTTTTCAGGGCTGAATCTAGTGTTTGTAATTGGCTCCATTTTTTCTCATTTCTTAGCCCCCCTCTCTCCGCCTCTTTCCCACTTTGGTGACAGGAGTTGTTGAGATGATCTTAATCTAAGCACTAGCCATCACCAAAAGAAAACTCAGTTTGCTCTTTCTAGATATTAGCAGCAGTTATTAATATTTACCTTTCCTGCAGCGGTTTTGGAGGGCTGACAGATGTTTTTGGAGTACTGTATTTACAGATCTTCCAAGGGTGGAGTACTTGTGTTATTTCACTAATGTGCTTGGCCTCTCCTGTGGCAACTTTAGTGCTTCTAATCTGTGGATGAAATAGAGCCCAAAAGCATGCATAAATTTTTACCAGATAGTTCCACAATACATTAGGAGCTGGACTTTTCCTTTGTTACATGCCAGGTAAGAACTATACTCTCATAATCTTTTCCACCTATTTCCCCTTCTGATGTAGCCAGCATGTTGGAATCCTTCATAAAAACATGTCATTTATACTTATGCAATGTAAGGATTTGCTATTGCTGACAACTTGCTTAGAGTTTATTGGCACCAACAAGAGCAAAGCATACAATGGTAAATGCAAGTTCATTTCTTGAGACAGCTTGGAGCTGAGGGTCTTTGTATTTGCTGTTTCCTAACTATGAAAATTATATAGAAGGTTCTGCAGGTATCAGCATTTTGCTATGATCGTTTCCATATAGCCAAATAGAGAAATTTGAGATTTTGGTTTCTGCACCTGAATTTGCAGGTTTCTAGAGCAAACCAAAAGACCTCTGAACAATATCCTCCTACATTTACATCTCAAAGTGTAAAGCTCTTTGAGGTGGTGACTCATAAAGCGTTTCTTCCTTCCTCAGAGATCCAAGCTTGCAAATGGAAACAAGGTCTGCAATTCCAGTGAGGAAGCTGGCATGAGGGGGGTGGGGGGGAGGTGTCAGGGCCCACACCACATTACATGATGATGGATTGATGGGACCACATCAATGGGCTTTGAGAACCATGTGGCTTTCTGGGTAAGAGGTGGTGGCGGGAACAGAGGAATGTCATTAGTTAACCCACCCATGGGGCAAGAGAGACCTCAAAACCAATAAGCAACAGCCTGGAGTTGTCTGGAGGCTCACAGCTGAAGCCAGCAGGTGAACTTGGCTTCCCAAATCGAAATCTCCAGCCAGTGGAAAGTCACCAAAGCCCCGACCTGCTCCCCCACTTAAATCAAAGTCACAAGGTGTCATGCCACAACACTAACAGAAATAAAGTCTGGTTCAACCTGCAACTTATATATTTAAAATTCAAGGCAGGCCTCACTAACACCATGTAGTTCTCTTTGCAGCTTCTGATTTTTTTGAGTCTGGAAGAAATTATCCAAATCTAGATGTATAGTAAGCTGTAGCCAAAACACCTGCCTCTGCCCCTTTTGTCACAATCCCCATGATAACTCCAGTGGTAAAAAATCAGTCAAAGGAGTAAGAAGCGAGGTGGGTGTTGGTCTCTTTTCCCAGGTCACTAGGGATAGAACGAGAGGAAATGGCTTCAAGCTGCATTGGGAAAGGTTTAGATTGGATATTAGGAAAAATTTCTTTACTGAAAGAGTGGTCAGGCATTGGAACAGGCTGCCCAGAGAGGTGGTGGAGTCACCATCCCTGGAGGTATTTAAAAGATGTATAGGCATGGCACTTCAGGGCATGATTTAGGAGACATGGTAGTGTTGGGTTGATGGTTGGACTTGATGAGCCTAGAGGTCTTTTCCAACCTTAATGATTCTATGGTTCTATGATTCTAAGGAGCAGTTAGCATTTCCTCCACAAATGCTAAAAGCAGCACCAAGTGATGTGTGTGAATCATCACATCTACTCTTATACAAGCTAGGATAAAAATGTAGGAGTCATGCATGCAAGCTGGGATAAGCTGTCATGCTCTGGGACATAAAGTATCTCCTGAAGTTCAGCAGAAACAGTTCCATAGGCAAGTCATTGCATAGCGGTACATTGTGTGGGGTTTGCACCTTTCTTCAAAGCATCTGTGCCACCAACTGCCAGAGGCAGAATACCAAATTGCAGAAGGCATTTGACTAACCTGCAATGACAATTTCTGTCTTGCTACTAGTTATATTCTGTTCCCCTTGCACTCTTTCTTTCATAAGGCCATCAAGTTGTATCCATGCTATCAGAATGTATCAGGAATGCCACTCAAAGGCAAGAGTTTTGCATCCAGTGTTAGGTTTACCAGGTAATGAGATTGCCCTTTTTAATACCCATTTAATCTCTGCGATTTCTCCGGAGCTGTAACAATATGCAATGAAATGATGATGTCTTACTTCCATAGATTATACGAGTATCTTTGCATTTAATGCACTTACACTTCTGAAAGGTAATGCTCCTTTTGTTTTGCCTCCTGCAGCAATATTCAGAAGACCATATTCTTAAAAGTAGCAATTAGCACATTGCAGTGGTACAAACGTCAACTAATCCCCATGGTGATGAAAGCCCAAAGGCAAAGTGTGCTAATAAACTGATCAATGGCAGTGAATATTTCTGGGCACTGAGACTCAGTCATCTATATTGCTAATGTGTCATAGCCCTTTCAGGCACATTTTCAGCCCTGCCCAACCACTAGTATCTCAAAGTCCTCATTTTGGGTGTTAGCATGGGACACTGACCATTCCCCCCAGGCAGTTTGGATGTGGTCACCCTCCTCTGAAGATCTGAACAGTGTAGGCGTGGCACAACCCATCCTGTGCCCAGAGTCCTCATTTCTATAGGACAGTGATGGGCACAGTCAATTTGCCTGTGTTGATAGCTGAACTTCTAGCTCATGCTCACATCTTGCCTTCATTCCCTGTCCTCTTGCATTTCCTATTCTTATCAGCCCTCTCCTCTGCCTTATCACATTAACAGAGCATGCTGACAATGAATTGGGCAAGGATAGCCATCATTCTTGATGTGCTCCCATAGTCAAGGTGTTAAGGGCTGCAGGACTGACAGAAGGTCCTGGGTGTTGCATTTTCTCATGTTTAGGCCCCACCTTCGCTCAGACAGGCACTATATCTACTGGACAAAGAGTGACATCTTCAATAGCCAGCAAGACGAGAGGTGCCTAAGAGAGCTGATAGGGAAAGGCCTGGAGAAGAGCAGGGTGATTCCCCTTCATAGAGCTAGAGCTGGGTGCCTATGGATGCTGCCTCCAGTGCAAATTGATGCTGTCCGTCATTTTCTGGGATTACATTAAACCAGCCCTTTCTTAGAAGCCATTTGGTGCAGAGGATACTTTCCAGGCAGACTAGTAAATGCTTTCTGAGTTCAGAAGGAGCAGGGGGATTAGGAAACATATATGTGTTTACACCCTTGCAGTGGAAGTCAATTGCCCTTGTTTGCCTAAATGATTTGTGGATGGAGCCACAAGTCAGCCACTACTGAGATTTACACAGTTTCCTCTGAGCAAGCCTCGTCTGCCCTGCATGCCTCACCACAGCTCCCCTGCGCAAGTACTCCATAGGGACCCCCAGCACAGAGGGCCAGATTGGTATTGGGCAGGATACCTCCAAACTCATCAAAATGGGGCCTCAGTGAGCCTCACACAGCATGGAGGCACCATGGTGTCCCCCACAGCAGTACTTCTCTCCCCAGCAACTGCCACGTGTCACCTAGTTCTGCGTGACATGCAGTGCCATAAGCACAGGCTTCCTCCCTCTGAGCACACACCATATGGGTGCCTCCTTCCCCTTGCATGCGGCTGCAGGTTTCCTGCTGCATATGTTCAGCCTCCCACAGCTGGAAGCAGTAAGAGGTAGTTTGATCTACATGTTAAATGCAGAAAGGATTGAAGTTTGCAAGTTTTTATCACTCTGCACGCTAGCAGGCTTACAACAATCCTTATTGGCTGGATTGCTTGCTTTATGGTTGCAGTTTTCATCCTCCTGTGAGAAGCTGCATGTGCTTCCTGCAGGAGGAAAAGGCTCTTGCCACCTTATCACTTCACTGTCATGGATCTCTGTCTACCACTTGCTAGTTTGTGGAGAAAAACCCCATCTTCAGCATTGCTTCTGGCCATCAAGCAAAAGGGTTGAGCTGGCATTTTGCCACGCTTGGCGAGCGTGGGTTGATACAAACTGTCTGAGGTTTTTTATAGCGCCTATCACCAGAGTATCAAAGTACTGAAATATTGTTAGTCATGTTCGCCTCCCCATTGGTCTTATCACCAAAGTCCAGTCCTACTAGAGATCATCGGTCTTCCATGTGGTATTGCTTAGAGGGTTTGTTTCGTTAGATAGGCTGATCTGTAGCCAGCACTGGGATAGTCTCTAATGCTGGGGTCAGATTCTAGGCTTTAATTAGTACTGATGGTAAACACACTGTAAGAGCTTTTAGCAAGATGAGCTTAGCACTGTTTATAGACACATTTTCTTAAATTAATTTGTTTCATGTAGTGAACCTTCCAGTGCTTGAAGAGGTCTATGGACACTTCAAGTCTTGAAACTGAGGCCAAAAAATCCTGCAACAGGTGGAACTCATGTAGAAAACATCACTAGAAATGGATTTATAAGAGGTCTGTGATGTTTAGTAATAGCTGACTGTGCCATTCTGAGTTGACTGGCAGTTTTGTCCATGATCTATATAATAGTTACATTAGACCTTTTAAATTTCAATATATTTTTATGCTTTGGCACCCTCCAGACACATTGAAATAAATCTTGTGGGTTTTTGCGTGTTGCAACAACTGGGTGCGTGCTACTGTGGTCAGTTTTAATAGGTATTAATACAGTGAGTAGCAAGCAAATTATAACTGTTTCACATTAGACATAATTTTACAGCAGACAATTTTATAAGGAGAATGGAATGAATCAAATACAGTAATTTGTATTAAAATATCTTTTACATTCCCTGTGTTCCAGTGGAACTGATGACAAGCCTAGAGAAGCATGCTAGGACAAACAGACCAGAAAATTAAATTCTTCTAGCTTTCATATGCCACAGCAGGAATAATTTGCTTTTTATTTTTTCTTTCTCAGCCTTTCTTTTAATTTTCCTTTTTAGAGACAGGATTATGATGTAATCTTACATTTTTAAATCCTATAATTTTTTTTTTTTCAGTTTCACAGAACTGTGATCTGTTTAAATTTTTTGGGGGGTAGACTCTAATGTGCTATGGGCAATGGACGGCATTTACTAGCACATGAAGAAAGCCAAATGGTTAAAGTCAAGGTTGCAATCTCAGGACTCTGGATCTTCGGGGAATATTTATTCTTTAAATTAGGCATATACACATATTTTACAGATGTCCAAGATCAGATTGTGTTTTTGACATGCAACCCATGCTAAAAGAGGTTGTGTTCAAGCTCTAGATCCCCCTGTAAGCAGAGCACTTAAACGCACAGGGTGCCTTTGGGCTGATGCACTGGCAGCTTTGAGCTCACTGTGCCCCATTAGTCAGGAGATGCCTGCAAAGGCTCTGAAGAACATCATGGCTGCTGGGAGCTGTGGAGCATCCAAAGGCAAGTCATTCTTAGTATAAAGTGAAACTCCTTCAGCCTTATTTTAGGCACCCATAGATTCAGTGTCATCTGAGTCACTTACCTAGCTCTAATCAATGCAGAGTGAGATACACCTGTATGGGTGCCATTCATCTCAAACTCGGTAGGTATTCAAGACCAGTGGGAAGACTGGTACCTGTCTGTCCACCAGGTACAAGGAGACGGCAAACAACAGGCTTGGCTAGATATCTAACATTTAGGTAGCTGCACTATAGGCCCAACCTGTTGGCAGGCCAGGGCACAGACACTCATCTACATGGGAAGCACGGAGTGACAGAGGTCACCATGGTTTGGGTTTTGTTTTCAAGCCCTTTCTTTACCTTGGAGAAGACACAGCCGCTTCACATCTCTGAGCCCATCATAAATCAGAATAATTACTGCCCTCTCCACCAGATCTTTACCACTTGTAAAACAGGACTATCAAAATATTTGTGATTGCTGTTACACAAAGCTGATGCATGGTCATTAGTCAGTGTATGCAAAGGGCTGTGTGATTCATGGATCAAAGATGTGGAGCCTGTCTCTTTGGTTTAGGGATTTCCATTGCACTCAACACTTGCTCTGAAGTCCTGACCCTATAAACACTGTATGTCCGTAACTTTTTTAAGTGAGGAGTTTCGTTGATGAGCTAAGCCCTGATACCACTCACTGCACAGTTACTTATTCCTACTCTATTTATAAATCAGGACCATTTCTCAGAAGTTCAAAAGCTTAAGGCACTCTTTACGGCTATGTAAGAAAACTCAGGTATGTTTCTATTTGAAGTATCCTTATTTCTTGGTAATAGAAATAAAAAATTCATTGCTTTCAAAAAATAGAAGATTTGTAATATATAAGACAAAAAAACTACTAGACTTTTGTTCCGCCTTTCCTTTTTATTAATATTCACTAATGTTATTTCTCCAGAGAAGGGCTTGATTTTTGAACTACTGGTGCTGGTGATATCTAGAGCTAAGTGGTGGGAAAGCTTAAAAAAGATGAGTCACATTTCTTTTTCATATCTTCTTGTTTATTTTTCAGATGGGCTGATATATTGTTTTGCATGCCTATCTTTGAGATACTGAAACCCAGCAAAAACAAATCTTACTGACCAAAATGGGTTTTCTCTTTTAGAAAACTTGTTTTCTCATCAGTGTCACAGTGTGGTCAACTTTTGAGATTTTATCAGATGTATGGAAATAAGACCTTTTTTTTTTTTTAACGAAGCCTCATTTTATACAGTCATGTCATTACACGGAGGCTTGCATTTGAGAAGAAAAAAAGTTGTGGGTGGGCACAGGACCTGGAAACCACACTCTGACTTTAGACTTTACATAAAAGCAGCTTGAACTGTGCTTCAAAAGAAAATAGCTTGTTTTTTCAGCTAGCCTCATTTGCGGGGAGGGACCTCATAAATTTTAAGTTCTTGAGGCTGTCAAATCTCAAGCTAATATCAGGCTATACTACTGTTAACATATTCATTAGTCTTGTATTAACCTAGGTCTGGAGACTGCTTGCCAGAATTGATGTCTTCAGTTTGTGGTAGAAATTAAAGCTGCTTTTATTTGGTGTATCTCTTTAGGAGTCAAAATAGAAACAGCTCTCCAAGGAGGAACAGGGAGGCAGAGTGTGCTGCTGCCTCAAGATCCTTTCACAGTCTGACTGTGAACACCTTGAAGGACTCACCACCCTCCTGTGCATCTGGATGGAAAGGAGAGAAGGTGTCCCTGCACTTCTGAGCTGGCCAGTGATCCTTCTTCTTCTCTGCAGCACATGCATGCAATTCAGCTGCTTGCTGTGGTTTCTGTACATAAGTGTGGCTACGGGGTGGTAACGTAGTTCTGCTGGTCCGTGACATTATTTCATGCTCAGTAAAAGTTGTTGCTTTTGTATTAGCTTTTATACTAGATTTTTAAGGGGGCAAAACAATCTGTTTCTGTACAGTGAAGCAGAAGGCTTAGATCTTTAACTGCAGGCAAGGACTCCTCAGGGATAATGATAGGGGTTGAAAGGAAGCCACAGGGTTTTCAAAGGATGAAACCTGCATGTAGGAAGGCTGTGTCCTGGTCCAGCCATGACAGAGCACTCTCCCTGAGCAATACATCTCATTCTCCACACTGTACTTGTTAAACAGCTATAATAACTTTCGCACATCTCTCTGCCCTATGCAGAATTTGGACTCTCATGTCTGCATAGCATTACTAATACATCAAGACCCATAGAAATAAATGTCAGGTAGTGCTACCTGGGGACTTTCCTTGCGAGCCAGGTGAGTGTACCATGGCCTTGTTGAGGCTTTTCCCTGTGTCATCTTGTGAGAGCCTCTCCTTTTCTACAGAGCAGGAAAATTTGCTGTTCCCTTGATCCTTTTAACATTTTCTTCTTTCAGACAGTCTCAGCTCAGTTTGGTTCATCCATGCTCTAACTTTAAGCCTTCAGCCAGGCCCCCACTCTCTCCTGTACTGAAAAAGTGCTGTGCGTCACTAATATATTGTTTACCATATGGCTTGTTTTACATGTACATTATATCGTAACTAGTAGTTAATCATAGCTAACATAGTGGTGAAAAGCAGATGCCCTACAGGCACCATATTTGAGTTCTAGGAGTGCTTATCTCAATCAATCGTACAAAAAGCAAGAACAGCTGTAGCAAAGTCAGTATCATTCTGCTAATGCCTTCTACTGTCACCAGTAAGAGAGTTAGCAGCCTTTTAAGGTCAATCCAGTCAAAGACTAGCTGAAAGGCTAAGCAGAAGCATCACAGAAGTAATCTAGAGTTGCCTTCCCCACCCTGCTTGGCAGCATTCAGGAAAGAGACAGTTCACCTCCCCTCTTCTGACATGGTAATCTCCCTGGATCTGCTTATTTTTAGTCTAGGCAGATCCTGAGGAGGAATCTGTGATGAATTCACACTCTTCATCTAAGTGAATTCTCCAGGTATGTTCTTTTTGATGTTTATGCGAAGGGTGAGACTCCCACAGCTGGAAAAATGTCACTACGTTTTCTGTGTATGTAGTGCATCTGTCAAAAGGCATAAAGATCTGCTATCTAGTTCAAGACAGTTCTTGTAGTTTCCATTCACTTGGTGCAATAATTAGGAAGATTATCACAGGTTTTCCCTATACTTTAATAAGTGTTATTGAATAGCAGGCACTGAAATGCTGGTGGAATTCCTGGCTAGAGTAGTCATAGAAGAGCAACACAGACCTATCTGCACCTATGAGATCTGCACAAAAATACCAGGTTCTTCCAGCCATTCTGGAAAAAATCCCAAATGTAAAATGTATAACACTATTCACAGTCACAGCCTTACATCTCTGTGCCATAAAGGTGACAGCAGGGAATATCATGCTAAATTTTAACAAGTTGGAAAGAATAATCAACTTGTGCTTACACAGCAGTTACATGTAAACTCCCTAAAAATATTTGGCATCATGGCTGTAGCCCTCCCTTGTCTAGAGGAGTAGCCATGTTACAGCAGCCCCAGGGTTGATATTTCCCTCATTTCCACCAGAGTAGCTGATGAAATAATCAAACTCTGTAATACCAAGTGGCAGTCTGTAGAAGGATGGCTGAATTTGACCATAAGGTCTACCTCTACAAAACAAGGTCTTAGGAGCCAGCCTTTTGAAGGGCCCTGTGCTTCAGCGCTGTGGTGTGCTTAGGAGAAGAAAATAGTTGTAGACAGAGCTGGTTTAAGAGGTAAGCACTCTTGGCAGTTGTTCAGGACCCCAAGTCATCAGGACCCTGATCGGTCTAGTTTAACAGGGAGGCATCCAGCGGGCAGCTGGAAAGAGGGAGAAGCCCATATCCCCAACCTTTGCCCAGGCTCTCTATGGATCTGACACCACCTGTGGAACAAAGCTGCTGTGTTTGCAAACAGCCCTGTTAGCAGAGATGCCCCCAGAAAAGATCAATCTAAAATCTTTGCTGACCATCCCACACATTGAATTGGGCATCCTCATCACCACCTTGCTCATATAGATATTTTTATACCACCAGTGTAGACATTCCACCATGTACATCACCACATGGATATCCTTACACCTCCAATGCTGTCCAAGCCCAAGTTCAGGGTGAAATCCAGAGCTGTCCAGAGGGCCCGTGCCACCTTCTTATATCCTTCAAGAGTTACTTGAATCTTTTTCCAAGTATTTTGGAGAACGTGGGACTAAATGGGGCTGTCTGGATTATCGAGTCAACACTCCTGCAGTTGTGGACAGTATACCATTCAGTTTAGTCAGAAATGGCCTGGATGAATTTTTCTGTATAACCCCTCAAATCATTCCACATCGCACTATAGCAAACTCACAACCTGTGCAAACTCCAAGAAAAGCAAGGCTGGAAATGACACCTATCTCTTAAAGCTGATGCCCCCTCAGAAGAACCCAGTGCTCCACATGGTCAAGCAGAGTCCTGGACAGAGCAGATTGTGCAGCCCTCAGTGTCCAACATGACACTGGACAGTGCTGGTATGGGGAAGAGGGGCTCCCACCTCCCACCACAATACTTCCATTCCTGGTTTCTAACTATTCCAGCATAAAATCATATTTGTTCCTTTCTGCCTTGCTGAAATGATTTCTTCATACAAAGAAAGTGCTGTGTCTTCATCTCTCTGCTTTTTAATAGTGTCCTTAATTACATAAGGCTCCTTAGAAATTAAAAGTAACAATTGAATTAAGACCTGATCTGTTGTCACTGCAAGTAAAAAATTATGGTGTCTTTTGACATTTCTTTCATGTTTCCTCCTTTCCAATGGAGATTCAACTGTTATCTTATTCCATTGGAGATCCTTTCTGAGTCTGAATTCTTCCCTCTGCCTCTCCACTTTTGTATGGACCAGTTTTTTCTTTTGTACCAAAAACTGAGAGAGCAGTGAAGTTCACAGAATACACCCAACAAGACCCAAATTAATTCCTGGTAGCCCACCTGCACAGAGGCAGACTTTCCCCGCACGCAATGATACTTCTTTGCAAGCTCTTAACTTCTGTGAGAGTCACAATAAAATGATGCTATATGGGACATGCTGACAGGCTCATGTGTCTGATTTGTTCTTTGGCTAAGAGCTTCTCCTTTTCAGGACATTCAAGAGCCCACGTCCTCAGTCCATGAGTACCTTTGGTTCCCTGCATCTCCAGCGTGCTATCTGTATTGTGGTGGGTTGCTATGGCTGCTGCTGTAAGTGTTCACATAAAACCTCTGCTGGACTGAGTGTAAGTCAAAGCTGCTCCTGGTCAGGCTTAACTCATTCAGCAGCCTGCTGGGGAATAGCTCTCAAGGTTTCTTTTTACAGCTTGTCTTTTCCTGCACTCAGTCTGTAGTCTGCAACTTTCCCTTATTCCCTCTGGCTCCACGTGGACCATGATCTGATTGACCACCGATCCATGTAGACCTCCTGGAAATATCTTTCAATCCTATGTGCCTAAGGAGAAAGGCATCTAAAAGAAGCCATGTGTGTTCAGTGCCAAGCTCCTGGACTGCAGGAGAAGGCACAGGGAGGAGTTCACCATGGAAAAAGCCCATCCTTGTGCAATACCCTGTCCCACCACACAGCCAGGGATGCAGGACGAGATACGGCTTTACATCAGATGAACAACCCTGCCCCAGGGCCCTGGAGAGCCCCTGGCTCTGCACATCTCCACACATCATCCCGGCGTGCAGCCATGAGTGCCATCAGTCGCAGAGGGTCCTCTAGCCTTGGTTATACTTTGGAGCTACGTTTGTTAATTGTTTCTCAAGTTCAGCTTAGGCAAATGTCATTTTAGCATAATTTTATTTTCACAGGGGACAAATTAAACCAATAATAATAATGACACATATTAGGTGCAGCTGTTCTATTTTGTTCCCCTAAGCAGGCCTGCAGCACTGTTTCCTAATCTAAGCCCTGATCCTGCAAATCTGAGTAAATTTTACACATGGGAATATTTCCTCTAGAGTTGGTTGAAGCTGCTTAGATGTGCAAAGCTGGGCCTTACTTCAAGTATTTTCAGGACTGAACCCATAGTTTGAGAGGCCTAGTTTAGCCTAGTTTTTGCCCGTGCTTCAGAAAAAAATAAATTACCAAACATTACTGCAAAAGGGGCCAAAGAATCCTCTATTACTTTCCTGCCCAGATTTTGATTAATATCTTAGTGGTAGTCCTGGCAGTAAAATGACTTTTTTCACTTTGGAAATAGTCTTGCAAAAGTCTGTTGATTGTTGTTTGTGTCTCGTCTTAATGATGTACAAATCTGAAAGGCTCTGTGCTTTAAATTTTAAAAGGAATGAAGCTTGTTGGGGGTTTTTGTTATTTTTTTTTCTCTAAATCTATAGCCAGTAGACGATTACCTAAAATAGGGAAAAAAGAGGTAACTTTACAGTCAATCTCCTTAATGTGTAGCTGAACATAGTGAATTTATATGCTGTGGAGTAAGTGACAGATTCCTCTCCATTATTGCATTTGTATCTATATTACATAAAAAGTAACACAGAACCCAAAATAAGAAATGAATTGAAGAGAAACTGAGGGCTACTACAGGAAACTATAGGAAATTCTTTATCTCCTTTTAATTAAATGTATTTCCATTGATAATTATGGTATAACTTACAGTATAAAAAGTATTTTAAAATAGTCTGGGTTTCTGTACATCTGCATGCATTTTTCCATACCACAGGAATAATATTTTCTTCACAGAGGAGCTGTGACGTTGGAATTTATAATCATGGAGAAATCCTCACACCGCAGGTATAACGTAAAACATTCTACAGTAAGTGATTAATCTTTTCTTTAATCATGCCTGAAGACTAAATAATTTCAGTTTTTAATAGCTCAGGAAATTTTCAGGATGTTCCATAGACATTTCAGGATATGACCCTCAGCTGGATAACAGAGTTGTAGCTCATTGAGTCTCTTGTCTAGTGGTTGGTGATGACTTCCATTATTTTTCCACATTTGTGACTTTTTAATTCAATTTTCATATTTTCCTGTCATTGCATTGTTTTTTTCTTAGTTTCTGCCTCCTCTGACTACGATGGAAAAAAGCAGTGAGCTATTGTGAGCACTGGCAGACGGGGGCGGGGGGAGGCAAATTAATTCTGCACAGGGCATTTGGCACTCTCTGAATTTTGCAGGCTTGTCTTTCCCACTTGACAACATTCCCACTTAACAACATAAAAATTTATTTGCATTTAATATAGGGGGAAAGTAGAAGAGAAAGTGAAGCAGGTCTTGCTGTGACCTTAATACATAGTGAAAAGGAAAAAGAAAAAAATAATGTATTTCAATGCTTCATGTAGCTGGAGGCCAAAGCCTCTGGCTGTTGTTACAAGAAGAGTGTTAACAATATTAATAACAGGAGATGAGACAGTTGATGGAACTGGGAAGAAGAATTTAAGGAAAAATGGCCATCCCTCTGTTAGACTCAGACACATACAGGAACAGAATGGTTACTGTAGCAATTCTTCCACAGCTGAACAGCAAGAAACTAGCTGTTATTGGATCACTGTGGGTACATCAACAGCAAAACAAAAAAAAGTGGCTAAATAGCGCAAAATACACTGTGAAAACAGGAAGGAAGATCATGTAGGTGGACCATATGGCGTAAGCTTCTTCAGTAACTATAGAACATTCCTCTTCCAAGAATGAAGAAGCAGAGCTTGATATAGAAATGTTTTCCCATGCATTCTATGATACTTGCTTAATATAGAACATCGAGGGAATCAGACCTGAGATTGTTGTTAGCATCTGTACCTTTGATGGAGGTTTTTGGGCCACATTCATTGAGGAGCATGAGCAGGGGCACAAAATCAATGATAAGTACGTGAACTATGTGCCCAAGCAGAGCAAATGCAAAGGAAATTCATCCTGTTAGGCTAAGGCGGGGACCAAACTCCACTTTTTCTGCTCATTGTTTTCTCCTGAAACATAGCATCCCTTTTTGGAGAAGAAATTGTATAAAAATTGATTTCTTTTCTTCCTTCTTTGTCAGGAGAGACTAGGAAGAAAGCAATTCCATGCCATTTTATTTGAAGATGAATCCTGAAACAGTCAGCTCACAATAAAGAGGACAGGAGAAAACCTAAGAAGGGTATGTATGTTGAGTGAGGAAACACAGATGGCCCTTGATAAGAACGAAGAAGCACAAACCCTGTGAAACTCTGAAGATACTGTGTTAAGGATTCCAGGATTGTTGGGGTTGCAAAGCCTAGGATGTAGCCCTCAGGAGAGATGAAGCAGGAATTGTTTTCTGCTGTTTTGAGTGGTTTCAGCATTTAGGGCCTGAGTTTGGGTGTTAGCTGAAAAGGAGCAAATTGAATCCCTGTGTGGTTGCAAGGAAATGCATGAGAACACCTTGGGCAAGAGAGAGGGATTTGGATTCATGCAGGACATCTGGGAAAGAGAAGGGGGACAGAAGAGAGCAGCTCAAAAAAGGAAAGATCTGCATAGAGTAAAAGGAAAAAGGGAATTATATTCTTATCTTATAGGATAACATTGTTACTCTGATTTTAGACTTCCATTTCCTGGAAGGGACAGAGGAGTAGATTTACACTGAACTATCTCAGTAACAGATAACTGGGACAGGCTTGCAATAGGTTAAGGGATTGAGCAACTTTAACTAAGAATGCCAATGTTGGTACAAGTGGCATGTAGGCCAGAAAATGGATTGAAGTAGCAGAATACACAAAGCTGCATAAATCTAGGCTTTGGTTGTGGAAAAGGAAGCTAATTACACTTAATGATGCTGGTGTTGGAAGAGAGAGCTGCAGAAGGAGAGGGGAAAGTGGCCAGCCCAGGAAGAGACTATTCCAAAGGCATGTCAAGAGCACCGTCCTGCTTAAGTGATTCAGCCATTTGATTCAGGAAAGCAAAACCTCACAGATGTGTCATAGAATCACAGCATTGTTTGGGTTGGAAGGGACCTTGAAGATCATCTAGTTCCAACCCCACTGCCATGGGCAGGGACTCCTTCCACTAAACCAGGTTGCTCAAAGCCCCATCCAACCTGCCCTCGAATGATTCCAGGGATGGAGCATCCACAACTTCTCTGGGCAATCTGTTCCAGTCCCTCACCATGCTCATAATGAAGAATTTCTTCCTTATATCTAATCTAAATCTACACTCTTTCAGTTTAAAGCCATTACGCCTTATCCTATCACTATAGGCCCTTGTGAAAAGTCCCTCTCCAGCTTTCTTGTAGGCCCCCTTCAGGCACTGGAAGGCTGCTATAAGGTCTCCCCTTCCCTTCTCCAGGCTGAAGAACCCCAGCTTCTCAGCCTGTCTTTATAGGAGAGCAGCTCCACCCCTCTGATCATTGTAGCCCTCCTCTGGACTTGCTCCAACAGGTCCATGTCCTTCTTATGTTGGGGGCCCCAGAGCTGAACACAGTACTCCAGGTGGAGTCTCAGAGGAACAGAGTAGAGGGGGAGAATCACTTCCCATGACCAGTTGGGCATGCTCCTTTTGATGCAGCCCAGGATATGGTTGGCTTTCTGGGCTGCAAGTGTACATTGCTGGGTCATGTTGAGCTTCTTACCAGCCAACACCCCCAAGTCCTTCTCCTCAGGGCTGCTCTCAATCCATTCTTCGCCCAGCCTGTATTCGTCTTTGGGATTGTCCTGACATATGTCATCCCCAGACACATCTTCTCTCAGTTTTTCCTCAAGGATGTCTGGATACCAACATTTTGTGGTTAGTTGGACAACCTATGCTGTGTTGTCTGGATCCAACCCTAGCTCTCAGTCTCTGATGGCAATCTTCCCAGCTAAAACAATGGTCTTTTTCATTTAACAGTAATGCAGACCTAGCAGACATATCAGACCATAACTGTCTTCTCTTTTGTGTGTGTGTGTTGTTAATCACCAGCCAGTGATTTTATTTTAAATGAGAATGACAAAGCAAGGGGCAATGATAGCAGGAGTGCATTGTAGGAGCTCTGGCACAAATGCACTTCAGCTGTAGCAGACATCCATGTTTTTCATAACCAGGGCTATTCCTGCATCAGCAAGGAGAGGAAATCTGAAATCAACCCCTGCACTTACATAGTAAGCCTTTCAGCTGACTGGTTTTTATGGGGTGGCTGTCTTCAGCAAGACCCAGGAAACTCAGGGAAAGCAAACATTTATCGTCTTCTAATATTTGTTAGATCTGAATGTCTCCTACCTTTCCCTAAGTTTCTGTGTTCTGCTTGAGAGATTCAGACCCACAGTGGGCTTTCCTGTCCCTCTGCCTGGCCACAAAGACTGTTTGGAAATAAATCTAAAGGTGACGCAGCTGAGACACACTAAGTCTGTTTGCATTCTCAGTACTGTTGGCTCAGAGGAAGGTGTTCCTCCATACAATTATAATATTGCCAAGCAAATTCAAGCGTGGAAGAAACCCCTGACTGTATGCAAAGAAAAAGGAAATCTAACTGCATACAAATTATTCTTTTCATTCTAATGGTAGAAATACTTCTGTTTTCAATAAATAGGAGCAATTTGTCCTCCAAATACCAAAACGAGGCTCTAGAGAAACCCCTGTCCTCCCAATGTCAAGGGAAATGTTGCATTCGGAGCATCATCTGGCTATGTAAAATACAGTATGGCCAGAAGAAAGGATGTTTGAGTGAGCGCCTCACAGCACAGCACCATTAAAGGTCATGTAAGGTCTAAGGAGAGTTTTTGGCTGGGGACATAGTTTTCATTTTCCAATAATGGCCAAGGGATTTGGTGACCCAGCCCCTCTGTTAAATCAAATTATTGCTAAGCACATCGGGTGTGATGGACCTGAGCAGAGGCAGACCTGTGTACTTGTGGTAGTTGTGAAGGCTCCCTGTGTGGTCACGGGAAAGAAGTCCCACTGATGTACAGCAATCCTCCTCGGGAAGCAGGTGTCTAAAACAGGCCAGATAAGTCATACGCTGAAGTAACTACTTGTCTCCCATGACTCTAACAGGAGCTGATGGTGACTTGCAGAGACAGAGGTCTCCTCTATAAGCATGCCATATTAGGTGAAGTGAAGCCTACAACTGGGTGTTCCAATCTCCTTAAATTTGGGACATTGGAGAGAGAAGATCCGTGGAAGGCTGGACCCTGGGCAGAAAAGCAGACACAGACACATGTCTAAACATGACTGCAGGCCAGCCTGGGCATTGGTGGTTATTTGTGCCTGTCATGGTTTAGCCCCAGTCAGCAACCAAGCACCCTGCAGCCGCTCACTCACTCCCCCCTGGTGGGACGGGGGAGAGAATTGGAAGACTAAAAGTGAAGCAGCTCATGGTTTGAGATAAAGACAGTTTAATAGGTAAAGCAAAAGCTGCGCGCGGAAGCAAAGCAAAACAAGGAATTCAATCACTCCTTCCCATGGGCAGGCAGGTGCTCAGCCGTCTCCAGGAAAGCAGGGCTCCATCATGCGTAACAGTTACTTGGGAAAACAAACGCCATCACTCCGAATGTCCCCCCTTCCTCCTTTTTCCCCCAGCTTTATATACTGAGCATGACGCCGTATGGTATGGAATATCCCACCGGTCAGTTTGGGCCAGCTGTCCCGGCCGTGTCCCTCCCAGCTTCTTGTGCACCCGGCAGAGCACGGGGAGCTGAAAAAGTCCTTGACCAGTGTAAGTGCTACTTAGCAACAACTAAAACATCTCCACATTATCACCACTGTTTCCAGCACAAATCCAAAACACAGCCCCATATTAGCCACTACGAAGAAATTTAACTCTATCCCAGCTGAAACCAGGACTGATTTTGGATCCCTGTGTGCAAAGTGCAGCTCTGTGAAGCACTGCAAATGGGAGAAAGAAAAAGCATGTGGGAGGTTTGTATTGGAGAACAATAAAACATCTTTCTTTCGAAACCTGGTTGCCATAGAACAAAAAGCAGTTATCTCGAATGTTTGGAAAACAGAGTTTCATCCTAATAAACACTTAGGATGGTGCTTATCCCCTGCTTAATAGAGTCTCTGTGAGACAGCAGACTTCATTTTAATAGTAGTCTTTCAAAATGACATATATTTTCCTGCTCTGAGATCTCTAACATCTATCAAGACAGTCAGAGACTTAGAACATAACCAAATACAGCTGAAATTTTCCATGAAGTGGAAACTGGAAACATCTGATGATTTGCAAAAGTTTGCTTTAGAATGTCTTTTTTTTTTTTTTTTTAATGTGTCATTAGTGATAGCATGTAATTACTTAATTGAAGTATTCTATTATTTTAATTATCTTTAAAGACCATAGAGAAGCAAGTGATATTTAGCATGTTTAAAAGTTTGATCTTCTTTTCTATTTCAAAGTGTCTCCAGCTTGTGATTTTTAATGCTGGCATAAATGCCATGAGATTGTGTATAAATAATAAAATTAAAACTTGAACATTAAATTCCTTCAGAACTGGATAATGAAATTCTGAAATTTTTTTTCATTATAAAAGTGATAAACTGATAACTTTTTATTAGATATTATGAAAATCTAGTTTTTTCAAGTTTAGATTTTCATGAACATTACACTTTCAGACAGTATAAAAGCAAGACTGGGAATAAATTCACACTGGTCTATTACAGAATGCTCCCTCCAGAGTATTTTTCATACAAATTTTATTCAAACATATAGACCTTTGATGTAGAGCTCTCCCTTCAGAGACAGACTCGTAATTTCCACTAAACCTAAGAGACGTGCGCATGTCGTTGAATGCATAAAACTGGAGAAAGAACTGGGCCTAAAGTCTGAACAAAACAAAATTATCAGATCGCCAGATAAATTATGGTGATGGAAGATGTGACTAGGCAGGGGTGGCTAAATTAATTGAAATTGCCTCATGTTTGCCACAGGCAAACATATACCACAGGTTAACTCTGGAACTTGCTGCAATGCTAGTTTTTCACATTTTATAATTCATTTTAGCTATATCTACGGAGAGGGAAACTGTTTTAGAAATACAATATATATTAATATTATTACGTTATAAGCATAAAAATTTAATTGATTGTATATTTTGATGTAGCATACAATGAACCAGTGTAAAACACATCAGTATTTAGACAAACAAAATTATCTACTTCAAAAGTCTGTGATGTCTTAATCTCAAGGGTAGCACCTGGGTGTGCAGGAAAGCTAAGAGAAGTTGGACTTTCACGCATCTCACCTTAATGAAGAAAGAGAACCATCTAATGGGACTAAATGAGCCCTGCAAAAGTGGTGATCAAGTGGTGGGCAAGGTGAGAGAGAGTCAATAAAGTCCAGTGGAGTTCCTGCACCTTCCAGATGTGGCCTCCTAGCTTTGGTGAATGCCACAAGAATAAAAGGAAGAGGGGAGAGAGATCCAGGCATACCTGGGACTCCTGTTACCACCCCTATGCAAAACCAGCTCCTGGGTTTGTGACTCCATGGGGAATGTATGACCCCCCACTGCAGCTCTGGCATTCAGACATGGAAACCTCTCTTGCCAGATGAGATAACATCTGCTGCTGCTGCTGCTGCTGCTAAATGATGATATTAGTCAAGCAGTTCAAGTGGTAGCAGGCTGCGCAGGAGTGGAGAAAGTTCAAGTTTAAAGGCAGCTGTCGATGCATGACTGAACGGGGTGGGAGGGAGAATTGTTACAGCTGCACATAATGGCATTTATTTCAGGGGGGAGGGCCTTGAGGGTTGGGGTTTTTTTCATTTAAATAAAACCTTAGAAATTAATTGCTGCCTGCAGCCAGGGCAGTGTGCTGGAGGCAGCCAGGTGAGGAGCCTTTCTAGAGCAAAGAGGCCCCAGAGACAAACACTGGAGCTTGATCACAGCCAGGAAACTTGCAAGCGTGTCAAAGCTGTCACTTTCTGTGCACCACATTTCACGTCTGCAACCTTACAGTGAAGAGAACGAAAAAGTGCTCTGACAACACGTAAAAACCCCAAGGTCATACCCCCCTGCAAACCAGAGGCCAGCTCCACCACCCTGTCCCTGTTCCATACGTGAGAATATTTGCATTCATCCAGATGCTGGGGAATTTTTCATATTTCCAAGACGTCTAGCATGTAGACTCAACAGGTTCTGGATCGCCTGTATCATCCTAAGCGCAGGGGAAATGCAAAGCCCTGAGTGCTGCTGTGGGCACCTGGTCCCCAAAAAACACAGAAAGAAAAGCAGGACTGTAAGAGTAATCATTCAGGATCCAGGGACCAAGCACCTGGCTGGTCCCAACAGTTCAATGTGGGCATCGTGGGCTATCAGCAAGATGTTGCAGCTACCTCCTGTATTTCACCAAGATTTCCTATATTACCCCAGCACCTAAAGCCAGACCTTTGGGTGCTTTGCAAACCACACCCACCCCCAGCCAAAACCTGGGCCATGTGGAGAGTCTGCTGTACCTCTTCCTTTCAACTCTTTGGCTGGTATCCAGTTTTTCGGTGTGTGTGGGATTTTTTCAGTGTGGGTTTGGGGGTTTTTTGAAAGTCTAAGTCAACAGAACAATTCAGTGAAAAATACAGTGATGGCTAATTTGTAATGGAAGAAATGCACAGACTTTAGAGAAATATATGGCAAGAGACAGCTCAGAACAGAAAGATCTATAACTTGTTTTCTATAAAAAGGGTTTTTTTCCCTTGACTTCTTACAGTGTTCTGGGAGGATGGAGGGGATACGAAGGTCTTTGTGTTTGTTATTTCCACCTTCCCTATCTGTGGAAATTGTGATACACACATACACCGATCCGATCCTCCTTTCACCACTGTAAACCCACAATAAATCTGCTGGTTTTGAGCAAGCTGGCTAGATTTACCCAGCTGTCCCTACCCCGCTCCACCCCGGCATCCCTGCGGTGCCCCGAGGAGCTGGGCAAAGCATTCGTCCAAGGGCAGGAGGAAGGGAAAACTGAGAGGGCTCAGTGTTGCTGTGTTATGAAGTGACAGATAGAGCCAGCCAGGCAGTGCCCCGGCCCTGCGCGCGATGATATTCATTTCACACAACCCCTGCCTGTTCCAGCTGGAACGATAGGAGATGCAAACTTTGACTTCTGCGTTTGAAAGAGATATTGTTTGATGGAAGTGTGTGGGTGGCGGGTAAAACAAGCAGCTAAGTGTCAGCACAAGAAGCAAACATTCTCCTTTCCCCCCCCGCGATGTAGTTTTTGACGTAATGAGCATTGCTCCCAATTTTCCTTCCAAATAGGCATTGCACCCGTCCCCATGGCAACTGTCATGCTCAAAAGATGTCCTGTCAGGAGCCATGAAAGACCCAGAGACATTTGTATTAGATGGTCACAACTGCACTAGCTAATGCTTAACAAATACACTACAAGGCTGCATTCGTCAAAATGAAGAGCGCAAACATTTGTGTTCCATTAAACAGAAATTAATAAGATTCGAATAGGAAGAAACCAAACTGGACTGTTTTTTTGTGTATACAGCTGTGTTATGAAGTAATACAGGGAACGTTAGTATGAATAATGATTGCACATGTGCATTCAATTTATTTCTTCTACTTCTTGTATGGTCTTCTTTAACCCTTTTTCTCTATAGGTTTTTCAGAAATCAAACACAGGTTTAACAGCTGGACAAGACAGGGATTTCAACCGCTCCTTTCACACTACCGAGGTCCAAAAGCACTTCTTTATTTAAAGGCACTTTGGGTCATTAGGAAGTTGTGCTTTTGAAAAATGTTCACGTACTTGATGATTGAGCACATGAATGTGGTGGTCTGATTTTTACCAGGGAAAAGAAGCGCTCCAGTCTCTGAACAAGGCGGGTTGTATCCTGAACCACTGTGCATCCTCCTACCTTCCTTGGCTACAGGGAAGCAGAGCTGATTTATCCCAGCTGAGGATCTGGCCTTGGGTCCAGGAATTAAAAAAAAAACCAAAACCAATAAGGAATCGTGTTTCCAGCTAAGCTGAAAATCAAAAGTGAAAGTTCAGGAAGACAGCAGAGCCTCCTCCCACGACTGCTCTTCCCCTGGCTCCCCGTCACCCAACATAATTTAGAGCAGTTCCTTCCACCCGCTGCTGCAAGTAAACAACAAAAGTGGGCTGTGTTACACAGCCTGACAATGACACTCTGTACTCAGCTTTACAGGCCACAAAAGGCTATGGTAGCTTTGCTTTCTCCGGTCAGCTTAACCTTGCTCCTTTTCTTCCAGGGAAAGAAAAAAAAAGGAAAATTGGCCAGGGTCCTGGCTCAGCAATGGGCCCAGGCCAACTGCCTGGTGCAAGTGTGTGTACCAGCGCCTGGACTGCCTCTGCCTTCGCTGCTCATAACTCTGCTTATCATTTCCCTGTTTTAACCTCCTGTTTTAACCTCCTAGCTTCACATGCAGCAGAAATAATCATCCCAGAGCCTGTATTTCCATCGCACAAGCCTTTTATTCCTACAGGGCCTAATTTTGCAACAGTTTGAATGACTAAATATTTGTGCCAGGACTCCTACCTCCTCCCCCCCCCCCCCCACCCCTTTCTCCTCACACTCCCGTCTCTTTCTTTTCATCTGTGAAACTCCTATTATCCTCCCAAACCTCCATCTCTCAGGCTGAACTGAATAAGACCCTTATCCCAGGCTGGGCAAGTGGGAGGGGAGGCAGCAAATGGAAAACATTTCTCTTTCTAGATGCAATTGCAAAACAGGAATTTGCTATTCCATCAGCATGCACATGTCCAGACCTGGACTTCTGTAGAAAAGCCAACTTTCACTTAATCCTTTGGATAGGTAGCTGTTCTACCAGAGAAGTTTCACCATGCCACATTGCCATATTCCTGTCCTTCATTTCCCCAAGCCTTCAGGACAGGACAACAGCCAAAGGAGGTTAACAGTCTTCCCCAAACCACTTTGTTCAAATACATCATACTGGATGACTACAAAAAAGCACTGGCTTGAGCTCATCCTGTTGTTGCATCTCCTGTGTGACAGGCCCTCTCCACCTGTGCGGAGCACCTTCCACCTTCCTGAACAACTCCAGGCTCTGAAGACACCCAGCCTTGGAGCAAGGCAGGAACTTATGTCCACAGCCATATTTTAAATTAGAAAAATGCCTATTTGCTGAAACCGAAGTCTTTCTTACAACTAAGGTCTTTTCAGCAAAACCTCTGTTCAGAAGCTCCTGACCAAGCTCCCCTCCAGAGATAAAGGAGAAAACTCCCACAGAAGCGCCTCGTGGTGCAGCTGCTCTGTTGGGGTTTCAGAGACTTGGCTCAAGTCCTGGCCCCAAACCCTGAGAACAGGGATTTAAGCAGTGTCTGCACCCTTCTAGGTTTGTGCTTCAGGAAGTCATCAGCTATTCCAGTGAGTGTTAAGCATGTGGTAAAAGCTGTCTCTCTGTCTGAATACTTCTGAAAAAAAAAATTAGTTTTGCAATGCTCTGGAATTAGGATTTTAAAAAGGATTTTAAAAAGGATTTTGCTCCTGATTAGCTTACATACCTAATAGTATGCGTTACAAACAATTCTTGCCATATTCATGAGCTAAAGTCACAATAATGGATGTTAACTGTAATGCCAAACATTTTAGGAACAGTCCATATTTCCCAGCCCATGTCCATATAAAAGATTCCATGATCTTGTGTTTGACACATCACACATATAATTGCTCAGCTCAGGCCATTGCTTTAGTGAAGCTTGGAGTCCTTGCAGTCTCCAAGCCTGCATACAGAAGCATTTCTGAATGATGTTGCTGGGCTAAAATCAAGCCTCAGTTTTTTATAACTTTGACACTCCTCAAATGGGCAACATGGTAAATGACAGGAGCCATCAGCACTCACTTAGGAAATGTGGTCCATGCATCTCTTCAGCAATGTGAACTACCATAAGCATGTCAGACTCATTCTTACCTCTCTATAATGTTTTCCTCTAATGTTTAAAAGAATCTTGAAGTTTAAAATTTAAACTTTAATTAAAGAAGCAGAAACACAGACAGGTGACCCAGGAGGAACAGAGAGATACTGTCTGAGCATCCAGGACCAGGGTTGGGAAAGCCAGAGCCCACCTGAAGGGTGATGAGGAAAGGCTTCCACTGGTATTACCTATCAGTAGCAAAGGGAAGACCAGGGAAAATGTGGACCCATTGCTGAACGGGGCAGGAGAGCTGCTCCATGGTGACAAAGGAGATGGAAAAAGGCCAAGGTACTCAGATGTCTCCTTCTCCTTGTCTTACTGGTAAGATCTGCCTTCAGGAATCACAGGACCCTGAGAGAGGTGGAAAAGGCTTGAGCAAGGGAGAGCTTCCCCTGGTGGAGAAGGATCAGGTTAGGGAACATTTAAACGAACCAAATGTACCCAAGCCCATGGGACCTGGCAAGATCCACCCATGAGTGATGAGGGACCTGGGGGATGCCATTATGAGGCCACTCCTGATGATCTTTGAAAGGTCATGGAGATCACAGAAAGCTCCTTAGGACTGGAGGAAAGCAAATGTCACTCCTCTCTTCAAGAAGGGCATGAAGGAGGATCCAGGGAACTACAAGCCAGTCAGCCTCAACCAAATCACTGGGGAAGTGATAGAACAAATCTTCCTGGAAGCCATTTCCAAACATATTATGGACAAGACAGTGACTTGCAGTAGTCAGCATGGATTTATGAAGGGGAAAACATGCCTGAGCAACCTGATAGTCTTTTGGAGCAGTTAGCTGCATGAAGTGGGGCTTAGGCAGGATACAGACACCAAACACAAAACTGCCTTTTTGCCATTTCTTTCTTGAGAGTGCTCCATAAGAGAGATGGCAAAATTTCTGTCAGGCCTCTGGCCTCCCTCATTTCTGAGCAAAGTTCTTTTTATGAGCAGATAGTTAAGTATCCAAAATATCTGTAGTCAAGGCTGAACAACCTGAATTGATAAAAGTCAAGCTCCAGAAAAGATATTGCCTTGTGTGTATTAGTCAAAAATTTTACCCTTGTTTGCTTGGAATCTGTATTTTATTTAGCTAATCTACAGGAATATGTGGTTTTGACTGCAGCGTGAAAATTTTGGCAATTGTCTTTATAATAATTAATACCCTGGCCCAAATATTTTCCTTTATGTCAGTGAAATTTCTGATCATGAATTTTGACACCCTGTATTAAAATAAAAACAAAGAGCCCTTACTGATCTTCTTGAGCCAAAAATGTAGTGTAACACTCAGAGAAGCTTGAAAATTTTACAGAAGACAGGTTTTCTATCAGAAAAGGTTGATTGATTTGACAAAATGAAAATGTTCCACAAGCATTTTACTGAAAGTTTGACACTTAACTGTAAATATAACATTTAAATTTAGCTTTACTGAACTGTCCATAAATTATTCCATTCTGGTCTACAGCATGAAAACCTCTGAGTTTTGAAATTAAATGCTGAATCTCTGAATGACAGAGGTAGAGAAGGTCAATAAGGACCCCTCTTTCACTCTCACCAGGACAAGACCAGGAAGAGGAAGGGGAAGAGGTGGTCAAATGCATCTAGCAGATGTCAGACTGAAAGCAAGCAAAAAGAAACCCTTTCGTGTATTTAAGCTGAGGATGTCATTCACGCAAGAATATGCTGAAACTTCAGGGGACAAATCTTATGAGTACTACTACATACAAAGATGTCAACCCCAGCATAGAAAGTCTCTGAGCTACGACTCCTTGAAGACTATAAGAATATTCTGGTGAAGAATCACCATTTGTTTGCTCTTCGATGTTTGGTACAGGATGCCTGATTCAGGGGAGAATGTGTCTTTGATCTTATGTTCCCAGGGATGTAGGAAGAGGGGTTTCTGACTAGTAGCAAAATTTTGTTTCCACCCGAGTACTTTTTATCCTTATCTTTTTCAGGAAAGAAAAAAACCCCCAAGCAACCAAAACCAATATTCAGAGGGTCTTATTATAAGAGATTAAATTTTTTAGAGAAAAAACCCAACCTTTATTAAATTTCAAGTTTGGGTTATACTTCAAAGCATAAAGGAGAAAATAATGAAGCATAGGAGAGAAACATCAGTCAAACTCCTTTAAAGCAGGCAGCAAGATGACCAAAAACTCCTTTTTATTTTCAGACTAACACTTTGTCCATAATTCACATAGTTATTTCTGCAGTGTACCCTGCCCTATGTAACAACACAAACAGATGTTGTTGAATAACTAAGCATAACTTACAGATCTGGGTGTCTGTTCTTTAAGTTTGTAATCTGGAAGAATTTAGGTCGGGTGTACCCTCAGCTTTTGGGAGAAGGGCTTCATGCATTTTCCTCAGGGGACCAAGAGAGGCCAGAAGCATGAAAATTACTTAGCTGGGGTTGAAATCTAGATTGAGGATGTCATCTTTAATTTTTAATGTTCTTGGTTTTTCTTATTGGCATGAGAAACACAATGTTTTACTATTTTGGAAAGTTTATTTCTTATTATTTTAAAGTAAACCTTAAAAAAAAGCAACATGATTAACCATTTAGGGACTAAGTATGAAAATTGTTAGAAGTGATCTTTAGAGTTTATTGAAACATTTGCTAACTACCACGTGAAGATATATATTTACTAGCTCTTTAAAACCATGATTATTTTTCCAGGACCCTGGAAGGTCTTAAGGTCTGTTACAAACCAATACAAAATACTTGTTCAGGGAGATTTCATATCAGAAAGTATCGAGCTATTTATCTTTATGCTATGCCTGGCATGTATATGTAGTGAGTTTGCAAGTTTTAGGCTGTCATGAATTTTTCTTGAGAAACAGCCTTGGACGGAAGTAATTTTTCTAAATTAAATAAATATGTTGTTTCTGATTTTCCAAAATACCCAAAGGAACTAGCCTACATTCTAGATCAATGGCCTGCAAAATTTCACTTTGAAATATGATGACATTTTTTACTTAGTGAAGCACGGAATATCTCTGAAGAAAAAGAAACTGCAGAGGATCTGATCCTGCAGACTTTACCACCTCCAGGCAAGTTTTTCCACAGATTTTAACAGGGCTGCTTATTTGAGTTTTCATATTATTTGAGTATCAGTATGGTACACTATGCATAGGTGTCTGTACAATCAACATTATTTTGTAATTAAGGCACATAATTGATGCTTTCCAGGATATTTGGACTTTAAAAAAGAAATGAGAGTTGGCTGTTGGAGAATTTTAACCCTCTAACAGATAAGGACCTTTGAGGGTCAAATTCTGAATCATTTTAGACATGATCCCTAAATATTTTTCTCTGTTGTCAGTTTGTATAAATTGCATTCAAGACTCAAAGTTAGGAAGCATCGGGTTAAGAAATAAAACCTTTTGAAGGCTCTGGTCTCTCTGAAGACAGTAACTCAAATTGTATCAGGAGCTCTGGGTACAGCAAACCACTATCGACACAAATCCAGGCTGCGCAAGGTTGTTGGTAGGTCCGTTTCAAGCACACTGACTAAAGCCTTTGGGAATCAGTGGGGAGCTTTTAGGTATAATGGCTTCATTACAGAAGCAGGACAAGAGCATCACAGAACTTTTAACTCCCCAATACCATGGAGTATTAGAAATACCAAGGCACAGGTATGCATACAGAGAGCAACAGCAGCCCTGAACAAATTCAACCATCATTTAAAACTAAGCAACAGCAACGAGGAACTGAAGGCAAAATGGGCTCCGGGGTGTTTATGACTTCACTCTTTTCTTGCAGTTACGGATCGCTTTGGCTTAAATTTCTCTGCAAGCAGGGCTTTGTCTTGTATAAGATACGCTTCTTGTTAGCTTTGGCAAGAGCTACACAAGTATCTCTCCTCTCAGTTCTTTGCCAGAAAGGTAAATTGGATGTGGATGAAGACTTGGGTCTGCTCCACAAAGTGTTCATAGAAGCAGAGTCAGAAAGTCATACAGATGTGCCCAGAAATGCTATTAGATCATCAGGACTGATTTCCAAGGATAAATAGGCCATGTTTTGGTTTGGGTTTTGTTGGTTTGGGTTTTTTTTAATCAAGTTAATTCCTTATCATGTTGTCTACCTGGAGTTTCTCTGAGTTACAGTCTCCCATATAGACATCTAGTCTTGAAGTGAAGACTTTGGGGCCAATAACTTAAACTACTTTGGCTTTCCAAACCATTTGCTTTATTTCTCTTGTAAATTTGTTTCATTTTTACTCTCCATTGCTCATCACATTAGCTTACTCCCAGAGCAGTGTCTTGTGATGAAAGTACTCATGGCATATTCAAGTTACCTATTCTTCCTCTCTTTGATCAGGTCTTTAGGTTTTGCATTGTACAGTATTTTATTTTTCCAGCATTGGAATATTTTCCCTGGCTCATTTTCTGCATCTACTTCAGATTTTCATCATCTTTTTATAAATATGGGATGACCAGAACTGTACATAATATTCCAACATCTGTGTCCCTGTAGCTATGTACAAATGTAAAATTACGTCCATTATTTTCACTGATTGCTCCTCTCTTTTTACATTTAGGACTTGTTTTAGCTACAGCCCCGACTCTATGGCCATCCTTGTCTTCCTACACATAGATTTCTGAGTTTTGCGTGTATTAAAAAACGTGCTCATTGTATGTCAAGTCCATATAATTTTGTACACCTGCTCAGCCCTTACTGTCACATGCAACACTACCAGGTTTTATTTCACTAAGACACTTTCAGTAGTAATTTACATTCCCCGCTAGATTACCAACAGAAATACAGGCTAGCATCATCGCCAGTATTAATTCACACAGGTTTCTATTGTAAACATTTGCATTATAATGTGATTTCCTGCTGAAAATGCTATTTTAGGATCTTTAGGATCTTATTCAGTTCTTTACCTACTTCAGAACTGCTTTATAGATTCTGTATTTTGCAATGCTACATAGATACGTGGTTTGATGATGGTTGGACTTGAAGATCCTAGAGGTCATTTCCAACCTTAATGACTCTGTGATTCTATATTAAACCAACTAGTATTCAGTGTTTATACAGTGTCTTTCATCAGACAATGAAATCCGTTTGTTTAACATGGTTCATTTTTCTTTAAGCCATCTTGACTCGTGATATTTTCTCACCTTTTATTTCATTATTACAGTTGAATGAAAAGTTTCTTTAAACCTTCTTTTTCCCAATGAAAAATACAAATTGAAATAGACCATTATATTTTCTGAAATCATGTTCATTTTCTCCAATTAATTCAGCTGAAAAAAAAATGCATTTATATAAGTACGGGCACAAGGAGAACCAGAAAAAAAAGAGTTGAAAATTATTGGGTTGACATTTTTAAAATGGAATATTTAAATTTTTCACTCTGAAATACTCAATTTCAAAATTTGCTTCAGCTTTATTGTAAGAACATTTTATCCTTGAATACCAAATACAATATTTATTTTTGGATCAAATAAAACAATTTCTTCAATCTCTTGTATTTTTTTAAAAAGCATCATCAGTCTAGAACAATTTAAAGAATGGAATTGAAAACGGATTAAGAAGGACTTCTATTCACACATCTGCTTCCTTTTTTGATGAATACCATTTTGCGGTTGCTATTTTTTTCCTAAAATTTCTGTCAGACTAGAGAACCTCTCATTACTTTTGCTTATAATTACCCATTTGCTTTCATGAACTCCTCAGCTATCTGAAATTTTTCTGGTACTCTAAAATCTCTTAAGCATCTCTTAAATATGAAGCCAATATGCCAAAGGTCACTTCAGATATATTTTCCTCTGGAGCAGGTGATTTTTAACAGCCTCTGTAGGTAAATTGCTCTGTAATACTCATGTGAGCAGCACGTGCCTCTTTATGCTGTGAAGTGTCTCATGGAATGATTTATTTCAAATATTAGTGGCTACGTCTTTATTAGAAATTTTGCCATCTCTAAACACTGAAATTCCTATAGCACTCATAGGCCTTTTTTTCTTTCAGTTCTACAATGGAAAACAGGTATTTAAGAGACCCATTTATTTCCTTATGCCTTTACTTTCCTTATTGCTTTTCCACATTGACACACTTTGTGTCTACATCACCTTTTTCCTGCCACATCTTACATATTGTTACTATTGGTGTTTTATTCCCAATTACCTTTCTCCTTCCCTTTTTTGTTTGTGGAATTGAAGTGCTTTGGACTGTGCAGTAAAGCAGTCTTCTAAAAATCTTTGTTTCTCACTATGCTTTTTTCTTGCTTTTCTTTCTGACCTGTGAAGCCTGCAAGAACCTGTCTCCACACACAGTTAAAACTGTCCTAGTATTTATTCTGTGTAAAGTTATATTAAGCACCATTTGCCTGAACACACTAAACTAAAGGTTTTTATCTTATACTACTAGCATAACTGCATACAAAGCAACTGGAGTTCACAAAGGTGAAATGCTTGAGATAAAAAGGCATGGTATGAGGAGGACATACTAATTTCAAAGTTAATTGTTTTCATCATATCAGTTTCCAGTGGTGTTGATTTTGGTTTTTGCCTGAGCATGTATTATTTAAGGAACTTGGTGCAGTCATTTAGGATGCCATCACCATTTTGTGCCCAGTCCTGTCCCCTTGCGCTCTCGTGCTGACTGGTGGGATTCACAGCCGCAGACATGGCTGCACAACCCGCAGTCACGTCCACTCTTGGGTTTGGGCATTGCTTAACATGCCACTGGCATGGGAGGATGCAGCCGGCCTGAGAGCACGTTACAAAAAAATACGAGTGTTGCCTCTCAAGTGTGATTTAGTTGCAGAGAGGAAGAGCACTTGAACAAAAGCTAACTTTATTGACACTGGTGGGGAAAGCCCTATTCTGTGGAGGTTAAAGTAACCTCTAACAAGGAGGATCTTAGTACTTAAATAATGGGATCATGGGGTCATAAGAAATCCCCTCTAAGAAGGCAGAGTCTTTATATAAATCATGGGAGCATAATCTCTCCAAAAAGCACAAATAACAAAGAGGGCTCAGTACATAGATGGTGGGACCACAGGTCACTCAAGTTTAAGTCCCCTCTAAAAAAGGGGAATTCAATACCTAAACACTGAGAGAACAGTGTCATTGTGTACCATCATAACAATAAGGAAATTATTTTTAAGATGGAAAAAGCAACCTCTTTTGCTCCTCCATGGAAGTCTGTTGTTAATGCTGTGACATGCATTTCTATGCATATGTACAGCAAGAACTGCCATGCCCACACCAAGAAGCTGCCTGAGGCATTGAGATATTATTAACTTCCTTCCCTGTGTGAAGATGTATCCTTCTATCCAGGACTTATAGCAAGCACACTGTCTCACTGCTCCCCTCCCCTTTCACATTTCCCTGCTCATATCGCACCCCTGTCCTGCTGCACTGTGCTCACAACCTTTTACAAAAAGTCCTGACTCCATCATGTGGCAGAATTTATTTGGTCTGACATACTGCTGGCTGCCCTGTCCCACGGCAGAGGGACTCTCAGAGCCTTCTCAGGACCATCCAGAGACAACACGTTGCTTCCTGGTGTGATGCATGGAGGCAGACACTGCAGCAAAAACCAGCAGCTGAATAGGACATAGAGGGAGATGTGGCCTTCCCACACTGTTTTTTTTTAAACTTAGCCATCCCTTCCCTAAACAGCAGTTCAAAGATCTGGTGTGGAGGTGCCATTTCTTCAAGTGGAACACATTCTACATAACTTCTACACATTATGAGCCAAGCTGCAAGGTGGCATTAAAGGAAGCTTTTTCTTCCAGGAAGCCCTGGATGGCTGGGACCTTGGTGCTGGGTCTTTCCCAAGTGATGTTATCAAGATCTTGTGGACTGCTGTGCAAACCAGTGAGCTCCAGGTCTGAATCCATCCAGTGCATTTCTTCAGAGAGCTCAAGCCTGTTTTCAGATTGCATTTGCAAGAGCAAGGGGCTCTTGTCTTATCCCGTGAAACATCCTGCTATGCACTCTCTCACTTCAAAGTGAGAGAGCATTTTTACTAAATCTGTAACATGTTATAATGTAAGAATCAGATTGTGCACAAATACGCTCCCATAAAATGAAGTGTAAGTGTTTTATTGCATGTTCACAGGCAAAACGTTTTATTACATTTTTATACATAATGCAGTCATGTCCACATCCATATGTTGCACTTAGGGGGAGAAGAATAGCTCCCATTATGAATGTACACATGTTCAGCTTCAACTCAAACAGCCCCACTTACAGAGATATAAATCCCACCGAGAAGCACAGGTTCTGACAGGTCTTTTATGTTTTCTGCTCAGAAGTAAATCTGCCTGGTGTTAGATTAGAGGGATGTCTCTTGTCTTGAACAGAATTTACATCGGTATAACTGAGAGTAAAATTCCCCTCTGTGCTTAACAGGCCTCTGTGTCATTTGGATTACATATCTACACATATTTCCAATAAAAGTGTTGTCTTGGCTTAGTTCAACAAAGACAACTGCAGAGAAAAGCAAAAGTTCCCATCATTAAAATAATCCTGGTTCGTGCTTTGATCAGATAACAGTTTTGTACAATTCTGGTGACATAATAACAATAATATAGGTATATGTATGTATGGACTGAGTGTTTATATGTACATTTATAAATGGTATTTACAGAGTCTTCAAATCTATGCTTCTAACAGGAGACTGATTTTGTAGTCCAAGGTCCTAAGAATCTCTGAAAACACAGGCCACACACATACTTGTTAGATTTCTAGTGCTTGCTGAGGCCTGATCCTGAATACACTGAAATCAAGAGCAAAATTCTCAGTGACTTCCCAAGCACAGAATCAGGGCTGCTCTGCAACCGCAGCTGAAATATTTGAGTAAGCTTCACTGGAGCAGAAAAAAAAAAGAGTGACAGGCCATCTGTGTGGGGGTGAATTTTCAAGTTAACTCCATGGCCACAGGAAAAAGCACTGTTCCAGTGCAGGAAAGGGAAAATGCAGGCTTTGGTCCAGCGTGCAAATGCGTGGGTAGCATCTCGGGGTGTCAGTCCTCACAGTGACTTCAGCAGAGATCTTCAGATGCTTAGAGTTAAGGTATGTGTTTAAGTACTCTTTTGGACAGGGACTAATTACTGCTGTTGTAAATCATGTGAAATGGCTGTGGGTACAAGGGCTTAATCAGTGATTGAAGAGACGATAAGGGGTACTAACGGCCTAGTTTTACTTCAACATCATTTTTCATTTTCATTCTATTCCATGTTTTCTGTGCTTGTGATCACTCCTTGAAAGTTTTTGAAAAAAATAACTTTCCATAGGTGTCGTCAGTGTGGCTATGGGCTTCTCTATTCCTCTGGAGCAGTTTAAGTCAGTAAAAACTGGAGGAAGGCACAGAGTTGCCAGGATCAGGGTTGTGTGTTGGTAGGAACTTTTCTTTTTCCCCTTTAAAAGAAGGTTAGAGCATGATTTTGGAGCTGGATTTGATTGTGTGTCAGAAAGATGAACTGACTTTGCTCATTTTTCCTCTATTTCTCCACCTGGAACAAGCCATCTTGTCATGGCGTGAGACCAGTGATTTTAGGGCGATGAGATGCAAAAGCTGAGAGGATGCAGAGCTGAGTCTCTGATCCAGGCAGCTGCAGGAATTACTTCTACAGCACTGAGTTTAAAGTATTTTTGTTGCCCATGTCTCCCACAGCTGACCAAGCCTATGAACTTATTTTCATTGTCCACCATTGGCTCAGTCTCCTGTATCAGCCTGAGAGTGCATGAAACACATCTCTTGGAAATCCAAAGCCATGGAATCCAACACTCCCCTCCACCCCCAAAAAAATTTTTTATATCAAATTCCCTCAGAAGTTTTAAAACATTGTTTGGGGTATTTTAGTCTTCTGTTTTCAATAGCTGTATTTTTTTGGCATGTGGCACCTACATTGTTTCAAACCTACGTGTTATAGAGACCCGCCTGTGATGTACATAAAGGGCACCAGATAAATTTATGTAAGTCATAAATTATTTCAGCAAAACATTTGCTCTTTGAGGCCAAATCAAACTCAAGAGAGGCTGATGGTAAAAAAAAAACCACAGGGGCATGAGGGGAGAATCATGTTCATCCCACAGGAGGCCATTACCAGTTATCACCACCAGCCTGTCAGATACCAAGACCCACCAGCCCTTTTTCACGAGCAGATGAGTGACAGCCTCCAACTTTGGGCTCCTAAGCAACTTCTTGGCCACGCTCACGGGGTGTAGGTCAGAAGGATAGAAGGTACAAGAAGGAGCCCAACTTTGGCAGCACTGGAAGAGAGGGAGCGTGTTGGCGCAAGGCCTCCTGCCTCTCCCAATTGGATGTGCAACTTTCAGGCATAAAACTATTGTTTTCTTGCCGGGCCTTCCACAGCAGCAGGGCCAAGCTTCCTGCTAGGAGCCAGGATCTGCAACCTTATGAAAGTTGCAGAGCCCGGCAGGCTGTCAGTATTTTCAGCTGGATTGAGCCCAGAACAATTTTATTTTCATCAGAAATGTTCCCTGGCCCTACCGCATGTGCAAGCCTATATGAAACCACCAAGAAGGCTCCCTCCCCCAGCTATCTTACTTAGCTCAAATTCAGCTGCCCAGCAGAACTGTTTCTTATCCGAGCCCTTAGAGACGGGAGAGGAGTGCAGAGATTTAATTATAATCTTTCTCTCTCTCCACCTCCCACAGTACATTAATGCTTTTCATTAGCCAATGCCAAAACCTTGCTTTATAAGCTGCGAGAGCTGTCTTTTAAAAATACGTCCAGCATTAAAAGAGTTCTGAATGGCAGTAACAGCAGCATAACCTCTCATCCACAGGTGTGGGAGATTCGCTGGAGGATTGCTGGTGGAGAGGCGAGTTTTATTTGAAAGACATCTGATTCCTATTTCTGTCCATTGGCTGATTACCCCTTGCATTACAGCACTTCTGTGCCCACTGACAATTTCACATATACGTCCAAATGAATGAGAGAAAAGCCTCGACATCCAGGAGCTCTGGATGATTTTTATAAGTATCCAGATGTTTAGACTTTTATCTGAAGCTTATCCAAAAAATATGAGGCCACTCCTAGCAGCAGCCTGACAAATATCCACAGCCATTTATTCTGTGTGTAGGTCTAGAGCATACATTCATACGGACGTATCACTGGGGTAGGTACATCTGTTGACCTTGGTGGTATAAAAATGCAGGTAAATCAAGAATGACATATTTCAACTCACAAGTACAATGTGATTTGAGGAACACAATTAAGTCAGTGTCTTATACTTATGGAAAGGTTCTGAGGAAATATAAGACACTGACTTAATTGTCATTGCCTTACAAAATACATAAAGCTGATTTTCATCTTTGAAAAATTAGAGTTTATTTCCAGTATTTCTCCAGAAGGAGACTACCCAGAGGTCAGAAAGCACAATGAGAAAGATGGAGACTTGTTCCTCACAATAGCTGCTTTTCTATTCTTTTGGGTTTTTTAAACAAAATATCACTTTTCTCCTCATTCCCTTGCCTTCTGCCAGATTTAATGATATAAATAGGCAAATGGATCCCAGAAAATAGCTAGGGTAGCTTCAGGGGTATTTGATTTTTTTATCTGGTAGCCCTTGGAAACTTCAGGATAGATGCCTCCTTGTGCCAGCTCTGTGCAAACACTTAGTGTGGCAGGAAATCCTCATGTGTGAAGAGCTGAAAGCCTGCTTGGATGGAAGAACACAAGCAGCAGGATAACAAATACCTGCCTGGTTGATAAAGGACAAGTGAAAGGGCCATGGGATTACATGGATTACAGCTGTTGGTTACACAGATTAACCAGGCAATTAAAGGCAGCAGGAATAATAAATATCCTTCCAAGAGAAGGAGGTGCTGTTGGGCTGCAGGCTGAATGTAGCTGTTCCAACTGTAAACTGCTCTTGCCATAAACACAAAAGCACAAAAGCTGAAGGAGAGGGAGAAGGCCCTGGAAGCAGTCCCACAAACAGGGCACGCTTTCCTTGATTCCTCACGAAATTTTACACAGTTGCTGGGGTCTTTTTTATGTACATTTTGATGGTTTCTTATCTTACATTTTAATAGGAAATCTGCTGAATGTCTAAAATGCCTTTTGGCAGTCAGACCTTTTGTTGCTGATCTCTGCAACTTAAAAACAGTTTAACTTCTCAAGAAGCTTTGGTGTAGAGCTGGTGTAGTGGGTAGGTTCATTGGGTTTCTAAATGCTTTCTTTTGGATCACTTTTAATCATCACTTACACTGCATATGGCCATTTATGCATTGACAGGTTGATGGGGACTTTAATGTACATAAAACTTTCTCTGTCAGGACTTATGCCTCTCTGTCAGATTTTATCCTGCAGTAGAGGGGGTTCACGTAAAGTTGCTGACAGATAAAATAAGCTCCTCCAGCAGCTGCAGCTCTGCCTCCCACAGATTTTTTACTGCTCTGAGCCTGTCCCCCCAGCTATGTGCTGAGAAAGCACGGGTGGCACCACGGGGCTGTGCTGGGAGAGGCAGGAGCACGGCGCCAGACCTGCAAGAGGGAGGATGAGTTAGACTCACCATGGCCATCTCCTGTAGTCTGATACTAAGTCCTGCGATGTTTGGTGTCTTTCTTTAGCACCAACTGCAGGAGATGGGCAGCAGCAAGAAAAACCTTCTATTCTAAACAAAAGTGAATTTCCAGTCCGATTCCTGCAGAGAAAAGCTAAAAGGCAAGAAACTTACTTTAAAAAGTGGTTAAAATTCACAAATCACATAAAAACTGGAAAAGCTCATGAATGTTAAGTCTGTCCCATGATCTTAAGGACTGGAATCATGGATTTGAAACTCTTGGGTTTGAATACGGGGACCTGCCCTGTGTGGTTTGGAGGGCAAGCACTAAGGTTTTTCACAAGCTTTGTGCAATCACAGAGTTGAGGTTTGCAGATATTATATCTAATATGAAAAGGTGCCCAGCATCTGTCATTCCCACAGAAGCCAATGGAAACTGCAAACACTCAGCTCTGAAGGATCAGGCCTTTAATCATTAATATGTTTCCAAATCTATAAAAAAATGTTTCCTAAGATACTTTATTTCTGCAAGAAATTCCCTGTTGGCAAGAGAGTTTTCATAGCTCCTTAAAGACCTATAAGGAACTGTGGAAGAAATAAAGTGGGGCTTTACTTATGGAAATCAGACCTACTGGAGAGCAACTGGAAATGTTTTTTATGAGTCTTTATAATGGAACTACAGTAGCAGTTCCATGTTGATTTTTATTCTAAGACCCTCTATTTTTTTCTTCTTCTTTTTTAAGCCAAATTTTTTCCCACCTGAAACTTCACGTGTGGTCTCTTGGCAAAGAAGAATATTTTTGGAAAGTTTAAGGCTGATCTGATAAGCCTTTTTTAAGTAAGGAGATTTGAAAACATAGATATATATTTTACTTTTTAAAAATCTTCAAACCTTTCCTTGTTCATTTAGAAGTTGAAAACTGCTTACACTAAAAAATTTCCATTTTGTTTTTATATATGCCCTTAATGAGATACAGCTCATGAACCTATTTTTAGTAATTTCAGTGGTACCAAAATTTGGAGGTTTATTAAGTTTTCTGCAAAGTTAACTTTGAAACGTAGAATAAAAATAACATAAAATATGAGAGATTATATTGATAGAAGATTAAAATATTACACATCATAGGTGTGTCAACCAGAACACTGTTGTGGACAACCTAATGATCTAAGAAGGACTGTTCCTCAACGAGTATACTACTTGAGACAGCTGTGTCATGTGTTTGAAGGAGCCATCCAAGAACCACATAAGGAATTACTTCAGTACCAAAAGACAACCCACATGGACTTCTTATATCCAGTTATTACATACCATCTCATCCTGGAACCTATATAGAAAATCATTGAGCAATTGCAGCTTAAGCTTATATCTAGCTATAAACTCTGTGCTGCCTTCCAAACCCTTGCCCAAGACCTGATACCAAGCTTGCTGAAATCAGTGCAATATGAAATAGGTGGGCATTAAAGGAGGTACTGTATGGAATGTATTGCATGGCATTGCCTCATCATGAGCAGTATGGTATAGAAAGGGTACCTCAGTCTGTGGCAAGGTATACAGGTGAGATTCCAGGTACAGTGGTCAGCAAAGGGTGAAGCTCCGGAAGTTCTGAGTCAAAAGTCATTGAATACTGCTGAGAGGTTTATGAAAAACACGAAAATAGACTCTGATGGAATTATGCACAATTTTCATCTCTAGTTACACCAGAAAGACTGAAAAAAAAAGCAAATGTGTTGGTGGTAGTGGTATATGAGGGCTTGTCTGCATTACCTACTTTCTTAGATGTTTGATGGGTAGATTGAGTTGCTAAGCTGGTCTGTAGGTTTTATTTATACATCTTATGTATAATGTGTTATATATATACACACGCAACATTTTATTCTGGGGATTACCTGTTTTGATATTATCCATAGTGTCCAGGAAAATTATACATGAACGGGCTACCCCAGAGATAGAGCAGTAGCAGGGTAATGATTATCAAATCTGTGGTATTAATTGAAATGGAAATCCAGGTTTCCAGCTCAACAGGCAAATATGTCATCCTAGGTACAGGTTGAGCTTGGTGACAGAATTTACGAACTTACTTAGAAATCCTTCTACAGATGTCCCATGAAAAGGCTGGCATGTTGCAGGTCATTTTAACTCTCATGTATCTACTCATATTCTGGAAGAAATGCGGGCTGAGAGTAAAATTGTGAGTAAGGATAAAATAAATAATGTTGCCAGTACCTTCAGGCCGATATGCTGTATTTTGGTCCCACTCAAGAATATTCAAGTTGGGTTTTGATGCTATCACCATCTGGACTGTTGATTTACAAGCTAGTGATATACCCAATAGCTAGAGAAGTATTGATGTAGAGGTGGTTTACGTTATGTATTCTATGGCAGAAGTCTGTTGTAGCTTGCAGAAAGGTATTACTAAAAGGTATTTAGTTAACAAGGGGTGTTGGAGATGGTTTTGATGAACCCAGTAATTCTTCAGTAATATTATCAGCCTGCCAGGATACCCTAATTTGTGCCTTTTTTAATCCAGAACAACAGTGGATGAGATTCCCGGCTGTATAGCATTTTTTTTTAGATTTGTTTGGGAAGTAACTTGAGCTTATTGTTGAACTCTAATGTCAGGAGGCACGTAGGGTCATTCTTGACTTTCTTTTAGTCAGTAGCAGCAGAGAATTGTCCATTGTCCTCATTGCTAGAGGTAGTTACTGAGGTTTAGGATTACTGGATCTCCTCCTCTGGGTTTTGACAACCGCTGGTAAGCCTTATCTGGGGGATCTCAATGGCTACCCCTCCTCGAGAACAGGCAGAGTTTCACTAATAATATCATTTTAGGTATTTTGTGTGGGATTCATCTCACCAACTTTAGCCATCAAAGAGTTTGATTTCTAACATTACAAACCAGGTGCACAAAGTAAGTGGGATCATCTCCCCCCTTGTGAGTGCATGCCTCTCTTGTTGACTCAAGGGAAGCTAGAAAAGCAGCTGAGACCAATCTTTGGAAGTGGAAAGGGGATACCATCATGTCCTTCAGGACATGGATGTGGCGAACTGGCAACTTATTGTGGTTTAACCATTTATTCATCATCTACCAAGCCATAGCAATTGATTGTGCGCATGTTCCCAGCCCACCCGAGATAAGTGCTCACTTTAATCATTCTCTTGAGATACCGATTAGCTTGTGGTAACTTAATCGCTTGACAGTATCTATTCGGACCTTAATTTCTCAAAGCGCATGGTCATATTCACCAACTTTGTTCCAGAGAGCCATCTAAATATTGGCTAATAGTATACACATAGACTAAGACACACAACATTAGAAAAATGAGAGAAGTAATAGGTCTACAGTTTTTCTTCTCATTCCAAGCAAACTCTCCAAGTAAGGAACAATGTGAGTTTACAAAAGCAGTAGTGTCTAATTTTCCTTTTGTTGTAAAGTTGACTTTCTGGAGGCAGAAAGGCTATAAAGCTATTAAAAATTTTTAAAAATCTTAACAGTCACATGATCTTTGTATTTGTTTTCAAACAGGAGCTGGGTAGCTCAGAGAAGAGATACACTGACCTTTCACTTCTGTGCTCTCCAGCTCCAGCACTGCCGCAGGCCTTAACTGAAAATGAGCCTAATGGTCTCATCCAAACCCCGGCACATGTTAGCCCACATTACAAAACACCAGAGAATTTGGCATGATCAGCAGTTTCTGCTCAAGAGAGGCACAGGACTGCAATAGTAGAGGTGTTAGAGATCAGGACTTGGGAACGCTGGTTGAGTTATGTGGGAAAGCAAAATACTCTGTCTCTCGCTTTCATTGGGACTTCATTCACTTGCACAAAACAAACACAGTATTTACAATACAAAAAAATATTTATATGGCACCAAATGATGCTTATATCATCAAGGCAAACAGCTCATTACCACCATTCATCCAAAGGTCACAGACTGCTTTTTAAGCAGAAATTTAGCTGTGCCAGTGAAGCAGTGTAACATCATCCTTATTTTACAGATGGAAAAACTGAGGCACACAGACACCTTCCTATCCAAGACCGCACAGGAAATCTGTGGCAAGACCAGCATAGGCTCCTGATCACTGGAGTCTGCGTGTGTCGGGGTTTGGGGAGGACCACTGAGCTCACTTGCACTCACTTGCCTGTGGCAGAGCAGGAGCTGAAGAGCACACAAGCAAAAGGTCAGCGTATCCGTTCCCTAAGCCACAAAGCTCCAGCCTGAAAACAAATATAAATGCAGCGAGACTTCTCTGATTTTTATTTTCAAATTTTAATAGCTTCTTGTTTCTTGGCTCCAGAAGCCAGCTTTACACCAAGAAGAATTACATGTTATACACTGTTATTTACATAAATTTGCACTGTCTCTAATTTGGAAGTTTTTATAATTAGAAGAAAAGCTGTAGGCCACTGGAGTCTCAGGCTGATGTTGTCCCCTTAGCTCCACGTGATGACAAACTGTTCTAGCTGAAATGGGTGAATGTCCTCTTCTGCCTCTTTTTCCAGGTTATTGTTTTTTCCTGAACTGATATCCATGTTACTTCCTCCTTACATCCTCTGAGCTGTAAATTGAATTAGACATTGTTCTCGTTCCCGGACTTTTGGCTATAAATGCAGTTGCTTGGAGAAAAATCAAGCGTCCAGGAGAAATCAACCCAGACGAAGCAACACTTGTGTGCTGTGACAGGAGTGGCTTGCAGAGGAGTGAACCTGGAGGAAAACCAGTCACTGCATGGCTGGGAACCTCCCTGAGGCTTCTGCAGGGCTGGGGACATCACCACACCTCTGTCCCCAGACTGTCACTCCTACAAACTATTCTTGCCCCTCATTCCCAGGTAATTCATCAAATGCCTTGGGCGGCTTTTGTGGACACCAGTCCCCTCCTCCCTACCTTTCCTGATTTGAAGACTGTTTCCTAATTTGCTGTTTGTTCTCTGCAGAAAACAGTGTTGTGAGTCATTAGATCCCATGTGAACTTCTCTGTGGATTCCTTAATTTAAAAGAATGTCTTGGACACTTGCCACTCAGTTACCCTGCATTACGATGAGCCCCACTAAGTGGGATTACTGTCTGAGGACACCGCCATGCTCACTAAGCACTAATCTGAAGTGTTCCCAGCAGCACAGAGCTGCAGGACTTCTCAGGGCTTCCAAGTAACTTCACAGTCTTTGGCAAGGGGAACATCCACTGCGGGCCGGAAAGGTTGGGTTTTTGTTAGAAATTGCACTGGACACTACATTGCAATGGTGTCCCTCATATGAGCTTTCTGCCTGCGAGGAATGGGACGGAAAGCAAAAGGAAGTCACAGAGGGCTTGGTGCAGCAGGCATCAGGCTGGCTGCGGAGCAGGTTTGGTCTCCAGCGCGTCCAGCTAACAGTAGTATCTCTGGCTTGCAGTGTGAAGCACTAGCAGAAAATATTACAGGGAGGCCTCCAGGAAGAAAGCAAATCAGAGAAAAGTCACTCTATGACAACATTTCTTAGTGCTGAAACATCTTATTAACTTTTAAAGCCAAAGTGCAGTGGTAGTGTTAATGCTGCTCAGGTTAAATATCCCACCTTCTTCAGAAAACCCTGGGGGAGTGAAACTTGGTCTAAAATGAGAAAAGTTTCCCGAAGGTGAGTTCATAGATCACAAAATGTAGAGATGGAAAGAATCTATTCAATCAACTATCCCATCTCTCTGCCAGTTCAGAATTACTCCCCATGATGTTTTTAACATAACTGCTTTTCTCATTACAAAAAAAAAAAAAAAAAATTGGGGGGAGAAATACCTGGAAATGGTCTATGAGATTTTCTATCAAAAACTATTTGATTCCTTGACTGTTTGATTCCTCTAGTGTCTGCTCTTGCTTTGTTCAGATGAGTTCAGCGTGTGCCAGGATGAAGGGTGAACCAGTATTTTCTGGAGGGACTCTTCCACCATCTGCAACGTCCAGCAACTGGAAAAATCCTTCCAATATTTGGGTTGCATCTGCATTTTCTTAACTGTATTCAATTTTTCCTCCCTTTGCATGAGACTGAGGAGTTGTTCTTCCATGGTACTATTCTATGTGGTTATGGACTAGCCAACCTGGAAAGTCCTACAAGTCCCCCCTATTTCAAATATTATGTGCAGACTGAGACACACCTTTGCTAAAATAATGGAAATAAGCCATGAATCTAAGAAGTGGTTTGGACGGTGCAGTTATGAAAGAAATCATCCTATTTCATTCTGGGGAAGAAGAGGACAAAGACTGTTTTTCACCTCTAACTGAGGATTCCATGAGTCTAACCTTATTTTTTCCTCCAGCTTAATTTATATCCTTGCGTTGCAGAGCCTGGATCTCTTTTAAACATCTGGTTCGACGCTGCAGCCTGTTTCACCCCTAGCACAACTTTTGTATTGCTCTGTCGGAGTCCAGATGTCCTGAGGCCCTTGCAGGTCTCCTTGATGATGCAGGTATTTTGGACAACACTGTCCATAAAAAAAGTTCAGGAAACTGAAGACAACACGTATATTACTTAGAATATCCTGTTAACACAGGTAAATGGTAACCTGTGCAGGGAGCAGGACTTCTTCCTGCTCACTCTGACATTGGTGCTGCAGTGGGATGGTTGTCAGCAAGAGCCTGGCTTCATATGGAGCCCACCCATTTCAGCCTTGGGACTCCTCAGCCTGTGCTACAGACACTGTAACCACTTCCACACTGCTGAGGTGTGAAACACTGGTTGTCAGCATAACATCAGAACTGACAAAGCTGTATTTTGTCAACTTACAGTAATAAAAATCAAAAGCTTCTTGCTCTGCTCATCTCTTGCATTCCTCACAGTGAAACAGAAGAATGTGTACAGAGAAGAGTCGTGCAACAAGCTGTCGCATCAGCTTCAAAAGCAATGGCCCACACAAGCAAATTTCCCTACTATACAGTCTTGGTATTTAGGATTATTTAATCAAAGGTGGGAGAAAGCAAGAGGTTTTTGGTTTTTTTCCCCCAAAGAAAGCACTTCAGCCACTTGCAGAATGGGCCTGAGTTTTGACAGCAGCATCTACCCACAGACACAAGGTATGAATTGCTTAATTATCTGTGAAGATTATGGGAGCCATGTCATGCCTGACTCACCAGCAGTTCTTTAAAAAGGAAAAGCAAAAATGATTAGCAGCTCCTTTTGGAAAGTGGGCTATTCTAACTTCATTTCATGTGCACGTGGGTATTGTCGCGTGTCTCCTGGCAGTACTGCGCCCATCCTTGCTGGTGTGCAATGGGCAGGGGACAAACAAAACCCAGGGCTCGGGCATTGCAATGCTAACAACCTTCCAAGGGGTGATGCAAAGAAATAGAAGAAAAGATGGAAAATGTGATTTCCTGAAAAAACACCCAACCCAAGCAAGTAAAGTCTTTGGGTTAAGGACTGTTATTGTAGCACTAAGCATCTTTCCTTCATCTGATTTTATGTAGAAAACTTTCAGCATTTCCAGAACTGCCATTAAAATGAGCAAGACCAAACAATAGTCAATTTTGTGTAGTCTCATACTGCTGATAAGTGTTGAGCCCATTGGTGTGACTCTGAACACAAAATTTACCTGTTGGATGTTGTTGGACATTAAAAGCGGCATAGTCTTCTTGCTGGCGAGCCTACAGTTATGCACCAGTTGTAAGGCTCTTCTTCACTGGGTCAATTTTTCCTCCTCAGGAGAGGTAGATGCTATACTGGTATATGTTACCACTAGTGAAGGCAGAGCTACACTTGTGGTGTCACCAAAGTAACTATGTGACTAAAAAAAGAAACCTGTCTCTTTACATAGTTATAGTGGTAAAAAATTTCCTATTTATAGAGGGGGCATAATTCAGAAACTGGGCTGAAAGGCTCAGACAACCCCTTCTTGAGATTTCCAGTGCTTTGGGAGTTTCGCAAATATTATATTTGAAAATAGCCTTCCTGTAGTATTTGAGTTCCTCCACTTTCAATAGCAGTAGATAGTGTGGAAGTGGGAGGAAATTTAATAGCAATAAAAAATAGCAATAGTGGACTTAATTATTTCAATCTTCTGAAAAAGTTGGGGGAAGAAAGCACGGAGAAGTTTTCTTTCTTTCTTTTCTTTCTTTCTTTCTTTCTTTCTTTCTTTCTTTCTTTCTTTCTTTCTTTCTTTCTTTCTTTCTTTCTTTCTTTCTTTCTTTCTTTCTTTCTTTCTTTCTTTCTTTCTTTCTTTCTTTCTTTCTTTCTTTCTTTCTTTCTTTCTTTCTTTCTTTCTTTCTTTCTTTCTTTCTTTCTTTCTTTCTTTCTTTCCTTCTTTCCTTCTTTCCTTCTTTCCTTCTTTCTTTCCTTCTTTCTTTCCTTCTTTCTTTCCTTCTTTCTTTCTTTCCTTCTTTCTTTCCTTCTTTCTCTCCTTCTTTCCTTGTCTCCTTCCTCACTCCCTCCTCTCCTTCCCCCACCTTATTCCACACCCCTGCGGCCGAATCGCCCCCACACCAGACGCCAAGACCTTCTCGGCCCCCAGGGATGCATCACTTTTTCCGCTTTTAATTCCTCCAACCTTTTCATACCCCCCCCCCCCCATTCCCGTTTTCTCACCCGCTCCCCCCGCCCGGCCCCGCCGCCTCCCACCACCCACGGCGGGGCCGCCGGGCCGGACCCCCGTTCCGCCCGCGCAGCCCCGCGCAGCCCCGCGCCGCGCCCCGTCGGCGACTCGACAGCGCCACCCGCTGGGCGGCCGCCGGAACGGCGACCCCGCGCAGCCCCCGCGCAGCCCCCGCGCAGCCCCCGCGCAGCCCCCGCGCAGCCCCCGCGCCTCGCCTGCGGCGGTTTTAAGGCTCGAAATGACTTAAACGTGAGCAGGGGCTGCGCTGCTCCCGGGCGGGAGGCGCAGCGAAGCCCCTCCAGAGCAGGGGCTTAGAACGCCTAGTATATACCGATATTGCTGGTGCTTCCTCTGCGCCCCTTGTTCGCCACCCCGGGGGACCCAGCTGCGCACTGTGCCCAGCTCCACGGCCCAGCACGGAGGACACCGGCAAGACTCCTGGGCTGGCTGGGCTCCGTCGCAAGTTCCTGTTGGTTTTCTTCTGGGGTAAACAAGGTTGCGTGGGACATCTAAGTTACGCACACCCGAGTTCCAGCACTGTGAGCTGGGCTGCAAATTGAAAAGTTAGTAAAAGCCTGAGTAATCTTGTTTCAGTCCAGGCTGGTGCACATGCAGCTTTTGAGAGCCTTCCTGGGTTGTCTGTCCCCATCCGGTGGCTAAGCCCAGGCCCAGCCTTGCCTTGCCCAAGGGAGGGATCAGCCCAAGGGACACAGCAGGGCCAGGGGCTCAGCGAGGACCATAGGAGGCACCAAGCGCTCTGGCTGCCGAGGTGCTCTCCAGCTGGGCCCGCCAAACGGGTGGCAGCTCTCAGCTGTCATCTCTGCGTGCCACAACTCCTCCTCTGCAAAACAGCAATACCTCCCACCGCCTCCCTGAAGCAGAGCAGCGGGCAGCAAACATGAAGCTGCGTGCTGAACTAAATATCGCGTTTGGACAACACTGTCCGTTCTGCGCACAGTGGAGCAGGAGCCTTCAGCTAAAGAGTTTATAATCATGGAATTAAAAACTTCTACTTTATGCCTGCTCAAAAGGGAGAATTGAAGGACTGTCAGGACAACTTAACTCTGACTACTCTTCTTTCCATTGCTTGCGTGATGCCACTGCCTAACAGCGCTCTTTGCACAGTCCTTCTGTAGTGGCCACAAACAAAGCTAAGAGAGAAACCAGAACATACTCTGGTGAGGTACATTTGTAAAATAAGTTTTTCTAGAGCAGCTTTGGGTGCTTTGCATGACATATTTGTAGCATATTCAAATTTGCACGTAACTAAAAACAAATTTAGCAATGTCTGAATTGTCTGGATAGACTCAAAGTGACAGTCACTTCCAAGCAATGGGATATTCAGCTAAAAATTGTTGCAAATACTCAATTTCTAGCTGTGGTGGTCCATCAAATATTGCACATTTAGCCTGGAATTGCTCTAAGACCAAGTATTTGGAGTCGGCTGTGGAAGAAACATGCTTTCATGTTTGGCAAACAAGCAGCTGTGCTTGTTTGAAGCTGGTCAGCAATTTGGAAGGCTAAAGCAGTCCCAGAATAGGGATTCACGAGCACAGGTGCACTGCTCAAAGGTGAATGACAGATGAAATTTATTACAGGGATATAAAAAGGTTACCCAGATGATAGGACTGGTCAGAGTGAAAACTAACACCTTCTGGAAAAAAAATCTTCCAGACTTCTTTTCTGATTTAAATTTCACACTATGCCAAGTAGCTAAAATAAAATGCAGGGCAGTTAGCATGACATCAATTTAGGAAAAAAATATTTACTGAAAAATCATTAACTTTTTTCCTAATTTATTTTTTCAGTCTTGAAATTTCATCATTATTTAGGTTTTGGAAATAAAATTCAAGTAGTTCTACACATGCAACAAAAAGGGTGTGTGTACATTTTTACTGTGTTACTATATAAATTTTCTATTTTCCTGGACTACTTCGCCCCATTTGTTAACCTGAGCCCCACGTGGTGAGTATAATGAGAAAATACTTTTATCTGATGGAATCGTTGATGCATTCCTGCTCAGGGTTTCTTTGCTAGTTCAGCTTCTTATTCACTGATTTCCTGATGTTGCAAGTGTATCCTGTGCTTGAAACCTGGAATGCTGGTGGAAAACATCCTGATCCTTTAGACGCTACTGTAGGAAGACCCAGTTGGAACAACAGAGTACATGTTCAAGCAAGGGCTGCTCACGTGAGTAAGGATTTGAGTCATCAAAGCCCAAAAGGACTGGTAAGGAGGAGGAACATGTTTCCTCAAATGCCTGGTAGCAAGTGATGTAAATACATAACCCAGACGGACAGGCTGATTTTGTGGATCATATGCACAGCAGTGGTGCTAAATTGGGTGGTGCTATTTGGAAATCACAACAGAAAAGAGAAGACGCATACGCAGAGAGCTGAAACACAGATGCTCTGGAGCAGGATGTTGGGGTGGGCATATGAAATCACAGAGGTGCAAACGGTGTTCGTTCTCCATCTGAACCCAGAGAGGAGTATCTTAGCATAGAAAAAGGTTGTCTTTTTTAGGTGCGACAGCATTGTGTGTGTGATGCACGAGCTGGTGACATAGCCACCATTGAGCGAGGGCAGCTACTCCTGGGCAGCAGGTTCCCTTGCACCATCCTTACTTCCCATGTTGGAGGCAGTAAGGCGCATTTCAGGCTATTCTCTCTGATGCTCTGATTTTTGCCTGTTGCATAGCAAACACAACACACTGCAGAGAGCAGCTCGCACCCCGGCTCGAGGGGTGCTTGCCATGGCAGGGGTCTGCCAGCCTGCTGGGGCCACGAGGCCAGGCAAGCTGTGAATCCCCTCCCCGGGGTATGTGGGTTGCTCACATCTTCTACCACGCTTCATCTCGATTAAGGTATGATGAAACGGGGCCTTGAGCCTCAAACATGCCAAGGGGTAACTTGATATAAATGTGCAGCTGCACTGATCTCCTGAAAGGGGGTGAGTTGCACATTTTGCAATTAGGGTGAGCTAATTGTATGTGCACAGGCAGTTGCCACAGCTCAGCTGATGGGCGGTAACTTATTAAACCACAGTAATGTGAGCACTTTGAGTCATGAAACCATAGCAAAAGTGTTTGCAGACCCAGGGCCTGAAAACCCATTGCCCTCCCATTCTGTTGCACCGTCATCTCGAGGACAAGGAGAGGAATTGAAAACCTGTGCTGTATAGTCAGATGCAAGGTGAAGTTTCCCAAGGGATTCTTAAATTTCTATCCAGAATTTCAAAGAATTTAACAATGTTTTCTTTTTAAATGATCTTGAATTAAAATATTCATTTTATGTAAGAATGTTTGGGAAAGAAAGAGTTCTGGAAATTTTCAGCATAAACACTAATTCTTGTAAAAAAACAAGGAGAGTCATACTCAGAAGGCGTAAATTTCCCCTAAGTCTCCAGATTTTGTGTTTTGTACCTGCTAAGGATCTCTGCAAGCCTACAGCCATCTAGAAGGAAACCTGCCCAATTTGGTGGAAGGAACTGTGGCTGGAGTGTTTTTTTAGATGTAATGTACTTTTAATCTGTAGCACTTGCTAGTTTCATAGAAACTTGAAGAGAAAATTACCTGCCAAATGTTTTCGTTCCTCTGTACTTGGTCATTAATTTTGTGTGCACATGTATGTGACTGAGCAGAGAGAGTTGAAATCAGCCTGTTTGTTTTGTTTTGTTTTGTTTTGTTTCAGAGCCTTCCCATTGCCAACCCTGTTAGCAGCGCTGATGAAGTGAGCTTTGACCTGGAGAGCATAGCTCAGATTCTGTCCCTGGTGAAGTCAACAGGATCTTGCTGTTGATCTTCAGACCAGGCTTCCAGCACACTGACCTGGATACAAGTGAGGGGTAGAGAGCTTGGGGAAGCTTTTCTTTTAAATGACTTTTTAATGAAACTGGAGATAAAACCCTTTGTGCTCAGGACTAATGCCCCGCTGAAGAAACTGGAACACAGACCCTGTAATAGGGTGTTTGTGTGTGACAGCAGATTGAGTGAACTAACAGAAATGACTGGAGAAAGCCAGGGAGTGACCTGCCTCAATGGTGGGAAATAAAGAAACAGCCCCTCACAGCCAGAGCGAGAGGGGTCTGGGCTCTGGCGGGTGGCTGGCACACGAAGGTCAGGGGGCAATGTCAGCACTTCGTGCTCTGCAAAGCAGGGGGACCTCAGGGCTGCAGCTGCGGCTGCCTTCACCCCATTTTCCTCCCCTGGCCTTTCTGCTGCCCATGTATCTCTCCTCTGAGGGGATAACATTAGAAAAATGGCCAAAAGATTTCACAGGAGTCCTTCAGGCCTCTGTCCCTTCACTATGAAGGGTGGTGCCAGGACAGTCAATACACACTCACTAATACCTGTGTAGGGATATGTATAACACCTTTGTGCGCACCCCCTCTGTTTGTTTGCTGCCTGCCATTATGCTCAGCGTTGCCCTGGAGATCACAACATTTCAGCAAATACCACCACGTTCTGCTCCCAGTGGAGCCCTTTTCCCTCCTCCCTTGAGGGACGGAGTCACACTTGAAAGAAAAAAAAAAGGAGGAGATACCTGGTGCTGGCCTGACCTTCATGTTTTCTCTTCCCATTTCTAAATTACTTCTACGCTGAGACATCCCATGCAAAATTTCAATCCAGGGCAGTTGTCTGCATTCACACTAAGATCCAGTGAATAAGTGTTTTGAGGTAGCCTTAATTATAGCTGTGAGAATGACACCAGCGTAACATTTAAAGTGTGAACATAAAATATGGCAAATCAATCAGAGTATGGAACCACACTCGGAAAGTATTCAGCTGATGATGTTCATGATCACACATTAAAAAAAAAAAAAAAAAAAAAAGAAAAAAATATCACATGTGGAAATTCACTCCTCCAGCCAATGGAAAGAGATACTTTTCTATCTCATAGTCTACAAAATTCCCTCACCTACTACCCAAATCACAGTTAAAAGGAGCTTAATTTATCCCTTTGAAAAAAAAAAAAAGTTTTACAAGCCGTTATTCCTGCTCAGCAATCACACAGACATTAAATCTTATTGCAGAAAAGGGGGGAATGCCTCTTCTCAGCATTACAGCTGCAGCTGTTTGACAGAAGTAAGTGACTTCATAAACCCTCCTGATTTGGCAGTAGGACAGCAGAGTTTTATGCTGTCTGCTGCACAGTCACAGGGGCTCTGCAAAGCAATCTTCACAAATGTTTCACCTCAGTTTATAAATACCTTTGCTTTACCGTGTTAATGCCTCTTTTGCTTTGCTTTCCATTCACCTCCACTGGATCATCTACCAAGACCTTTTATTGCTTTAAAGTGATTGGTCCCACATATTTTTCTTCTTTTTTTCCTTTTCTCAATGGAAGATACTGCACCTTCACCTTATTGGTATGTTGGCATAATATGGTAAAATGCAGTAAAGATTCAGCAGGCTGTCTTTATTTGCAACGCGATCAGGATGTATACCTTCTTATGAAAGAGTCCATATTTAAGCACTATATCTTCTCGGTTTCTCTCAAGTGTCCATTCCATAAAGAATTACTTGAAAACACATTTTCCTGAGCTGTGATGAAAATAGAGAGATTTCTGATGGTTGTCTTCTCAGCCTCCATCTTTCTGTATTCATTTTGAGACCTTAATATTTGAGTTCCTGTTCCTCCAGAGCAACTTCTGGAGATGTTCCCAGCTTTCATTAACATGACTTTGGTATGAGTTTGATATGAGAAGGCTATTCAGTACTTTGCAGGAACACCATCTCCACTGGGAAGTCTTCACTGATCTAAAGTCAGCAGGAACTCTTGCTAGAGTAAAATCTCCAGGATCCACCTTTCAAGTTATCTGTTATTTTTATAGGACCATTACAGCTCATAGGCTCTGCTCGTTCCTTAGCCAGGTAGCCTGCTGTTTCACATTGCCAGGAGATTTTGCAGGACTTGTCTCAGAGCAGATCGGACTGGAATGTAAGAATCGGAGGGGAAAACTGCCAATGAACAAATTAGTTTCTCAATGATCGTCTTCAAACACTGGTGGGCTTCATGTAAGTCTCTCTCAAATTTTTGTCCCTCTTTCTGTAAAGCCATGTGACTACAGATGTTTCTAAACTCAATGCTATCCTAAAAGCAAAAGCAAAAAGAAGTAAGTGAAAAATAATGCTCCCCAAGTTTCCTAGGCATGATTTTCTAAGCAGAAACTTCCTAATCACGAATGTTCATCTGTGATTTAGTGTGAAACGTCTTCAGTTTTGAGATACATGTAGTGTAACCATTAAATACTCTGCAAGCTGTCTTGGCAGGAAGCCTTGGGTAGCAGTTTCACCTACTCATTTTTAAAGGGCACTTTCTTCCCAGGCATCAGCAATTTTATTTTTTTTTTTTTAAATTCTGTTTCTACCAGACAGACCTCCTGTAGCTGTCCTCGAGCAATTCAACTCCCCCTACCCTGACAGGCAAGAGTAGGCCTTTAGGGAAGTGTTATATCCAGATGTCTCTGGAAAGCTCCCAATGGCTCCCAAGGGAACTTTGTGACAGCGATCCTCTCTGAAGCATCACTTCCATACAGTGTCCCTCACCTGTGACGTGACTCAGATCACCAGTGAGGCAGATGACCTTGACAGATCTGCTGCTTGCACACCATAACAAATAATGAAGACTTCCCAGTCCCTCTGATGTGGCGTGGCCTGCAGCATGCAAAGTGCTGCTCTAACACCTGCCTGTGCTGGGGAAATGCTCTGCATGGGGCAAATGCATTCCATAATCCAGTCAAACCAATGTCATATGTTGCAGCTTATGTAAACCCTGCCTGTTGTGTTTAGAAAAAAGGTAAGTGGAGCCAGTTTTCCCCTAAGGACCTGTAGTGTTGCTGGCTGTAGGACCTTGCCTATGGCCTGCCATTGAGCTGTGCCAGCATAGGTTTGTGAGCACTGTAAGGGGGGTACACCTCTACTATGCACATCTACAAAATTACTAAAAGAAAACATTCACCTGCACCCCCATCTGCTCCTACCCCTCTTTTAGGGCTTTAAGAGCTTTAACTTGCAATGACTCCCCAGCCTGGTTTGCTCTAGGAAAGGGCTGTGTCAGCACAAAGGGAGAGGCACCTCAGTGCTGGGAATGCTGGAGGTGAAGAGGACAAGACATCTCCTGACAGCAGGATCAGCATCTATGTGCAAATGTGATCCCAGTCACAGCCCGTGCCTTCACAAGGTCTCTGGCACAATGAACGCTCCAAGACAAGCTGCAGGTGATGGGGGAACCTTCTCTTGTAGCATGTGGTACGCACCAGATTTTGGCACCTCTTACTTCCTTCACTTGATGTATTTACCCATTTAGCTAGTAGCAACCTGTGCTTTTAGCTGAGAGGGAACTGAGTTTTAATGTATTATTAAAAGCATGAAGGTTCAGACTTATTGTGGGTTTTACCTTTGTTGTTAAAAACAACAAAGAAACCAGTTTTAAAAACTCCATTTCACCTAGACAATCCCAGATTCATAATGGTAACAGCAAAAAGGATTTGCAGTTGAAGGATTAAAATGTGGGTCAACATCAAAACCAGTGCTGAATGATTGCCCCAGCCAGCAAATAAAAGGCATTTGTTATGGAAATACCTATACTAGCCATCCAACACCATTCTTGGGCCCTTAGGTATTGTACAATAGCAGTTGTGGGTCTGCTGTGGGCAAGGTGAACTCATTGCTCTGGTACGCTCCTGTGCCGAAAAGCCAGGGAGTCCTGAGTCAGGGGGTTAGTTGAAAAGCAGACTTTTTCACATATATTTCCAAAGTTTCCTTTTTCAGAAAGATTTTGATGTTTCTTTTGAAGGTTACCTTTCAAATCTGTTCTGTAAAGTTGCCTTAGATATAAAATCCTTACTCAAATATATTAAAAGGTCAAATAAATTGCACTAAGTAAACAAGCTAGCTTTGCTAGCTTTTGCAGGTGTCCAGCACATGGGAGCTTTAGGACACACGACAGAGAATAAAACCTTGACTTATCTCTCTCCTTTCATTAAAAGTGGGCAGTAACTACCTGAAGGAAAAGAAAAAGTTTCAGACTAAAAATTCTTTCCGTTTTAACCTCAGAAAATAGGTCCCTTGTGAGCTGAACTGATAGACAGCAACAGCTCTTGCGGTACTTTGCCATTTAAGAGAAGGTAACAGGAATATTTGCAGTGATTTGATTTTAAGTGTTTTAAATTTCAGGACAGGAGCAGATCCTCCCTACAGCTTTCATTCATCAAGATCCATACATTTAGACAGATGAGTTAATAAAGAACCTTCCTCAGAATAAAACCAGCATAGCCTACTAGTTTTAAGTCTCTCTAATTTACGGCTTAAAATTTTCCACTGCTCTGGGTCTGTTTCATGCAGTTGTCACTCAGTGGTAGGCTGAAGTTTCAGTATGTTTCTGATGGCCCAGCTTTTATTTTTGAACCTCAACATAAAATTGATACTACCCACCAAGTTCCTTTGCATTTATGAAGAGGCCACCTTTATAAAGGCTTACTTAGAGGAGGTACAAACTGCTTTCTTCCATCTTTTATTTTACTCAGACATGCCAACCTGACCCATCAAACAGATTCCTACAGCTGGGTCTTACAGACAGCTGCTTTTTCCTTCAGCATGCTCAAATTTTAGACCCCGGCCCACTGCCAACCCTCAATATTTTTTCTTAATCTCCATGTGCCCTGGTAGAAAAAATTTCCACTGAAGGCAGAGTGGCAGTGGTGGTGCCCTGGTCCAGGTCCTGGATGCTCTCCATGACTGGCAGGCCAAAATCTGGGAGTTGGGGCAGGACTGCCAGAGCTCCTAACATCCATTCCTGGTAACTCAGCGCCTCCACCCCCACTGACCTATTTTATATTTTTCCAGTATAAATTCTCAGGATAGTTCAACTTCTGGAGGAATAAAAAGGTCATTTTAGAAAGTGATTCCTGTGGCATTCTTTGGGTGCATGAAAGTCTAAGCCAGAGCTTTTCCCCAGAGGCTCTGCCTGTAGTCAATGGGGAACAATAGGAACAGTTTATCTATCTGACCTATTTTAGATGGCTGTTATAGGATGAACTGAATCTGGAGTGCCTCTTTCTCTAATGACCCTAAAGAGAACACGTCTTGAGCAGCTTGGTCTTTGGGAAGTCTCCATGAGGCAGATAAGTGCAACCTCAAGTCTGTAACCATCTCCCACCTGCTGTTTTCCACAACAGTTGTGTTTTGAGGATATCTCCTAAGACATATACCACCAAGAATGGTGGAGTTGCTAATACTGTCTTGTAAAGTTACTACTCCTGTAGAAAAAAAAAATCGCCCAAGCCCCTAGTGTAGCTTATTCTGCAGTTTGCTGCTGCAAAGCCTCTTTCTAACACAGCAGGTGCAGGTGCATTTCCTCTGAACTTCCAGAAAGATCTTGGAAGCAATTCCTCACTTGAAGAACTTCAAATTGTCCACTTGTCAGTGTTTAAAAAAATATCCACACAAACGAGTATTGATGCCTACTGCTTGCAAATAACTTTATGGAGGGTGAGGCAATTTTTTCCAGGATCACTCTTCATATTAATTACTTTAAAAAATGAACATTCAAAGCTGTTAGGTCCAGAAACAGCTTCATAATATCAGTGGCTGCAAAATGAAAAACGTGCATGCTGGCACATTTGTTCAATCTGTGGTGGCAAGCAGGGACTCTGCTGCTGTTTTATGCGAATTCTAATGAAAGCAATTTATCTCATTTCCGTCACCCCTAAGCCATTATTTATGAATCAGTCTTCAGCTCTCTTGCATAAGGAAGAACGAGACACTTTGGTACTGAGAACCTATCTCTGATTTGTGTCAGGAAAACAGCAACCAGAAAACAAGCTTATTAACTGCCATTAGAAATGTCATCTAGCAACTGCCACCCATTCTATATTCCTCTCCCAAAATGTACAAATCCCCTGGGTGAAGAGCTCTGGGCTTTTGTTGTGCTGAGCAGCCAGCAGAGATGCCTGGCTACACCAGGTCTTGCTGCTCTTCTCCTGAGGAACAAGACATCTCCAGGTCTTTGGTTCATCTATGGCCAAAGTCAGCAATGTCTGATGCTGTGCTGTTGTTTGGCCTGCAATGAACTTGTGGTTCCCCAGGGATGGGTCTCAATATAGCAGGAAAACAAAGTTTGTGGCTGGCACCACTGCAGGCAGGCTTAGCAGGGGCAATGCACCATTACCCCTGCCTGCCTGCAGGAAGCCTGGCAGGGCTCCCTTCATGCCATCACTTGAGTCCTGGTGATGTGACTCACTCTAGGTACAAATTAAGTGCTACTGGGCTGATTTAGAATAGAATCATAGAATCATTTAGGTTGGAAAAGACATTTGAGATCATCAAGTCCAACCATTAACATAGCACTAAAGTCCACCACTAAACCATGTCCTTAAGCACCACATCTACATAACTACATACCTGAAGGGATGGTGACTCAACCACTTTCCTGGGCAGCCTGTTCCATTGCTTGACAACCCTTTTGGTGAAGAGGTTTTTCCTAATATCCAATCTAAATCTCCCCTGGCACAGCTTGAGGCCATTTTCTCTCGTCCTATCACTTGTTACTAGGGAGAAGAGACCAACACTCACCTCACTACAACCTCCTTTCAGGTAGTTGTAGAGAGCAAGGAGGTCTCCCCTCAGCCTCCTCTTCTCCAGGCTAAGCAACCCCAGCTCCCTCAGCTGTTCCTCAGAAGACTTGTTCTCTAGACCCTTCACCAGCTTCATTGCCCTTCTCTGGACACGCTCCAGCACCTCAATGTCCTTCTTGTACTGAGGGGTCCAAAACTGAACACAGTATTCGAGGTGTGGCCTCACCAATGACGAGCACAGGGTTACAATCACTTTGCTAGTCCTGCTAGCCACACTATTCCTGACACAAGCCAGGATGCTGTTGGCCTTCTTGGCCACCTGGGCACACTGCTGGCTTATATTCAGCCATCTGTCAACCAACACCCCCAGGTTCTCTTCCATCAGGCAGCTCTCCAGCCACTCTCTCCAAGCCTGTAGCATTTCATGGGTTGTTGTGACCCAAGTGCAGGACCCTGCTCTTGACCTTGTTAAACCTCATACAATTGGTCTTGGCCCATTGAACCAGCCTATCCAGATCCCTCTGCAGACCCTTCCCACACTCAAGCAGATGAACACTGCCACCCAACTTGGTGTCGTCTGCAAACTTATTGAGGGTGCACTTGATCCCCTTGTCCAGATCATTGATAAAGATATTAAACAGAACTGGCCCCAGCACTGAGCCCTGGGGAACACCACTTGTGACCAGCCACCAAATGGATTTAACTCCGTTCACCAAAACAATCTGGGCCCAGCCACCCAGCCAGTTTTGAACCCAGCAAAGACTATGCCTGTCCAAGCCATGAGCAGCCAGTTTCTCAAGGAAAATGCTGTAGGAAATGGTGTCAAAAGCTTTACTAAAGTCTAGGTAGACAATATTTACAGCCTTTCCCTCATCTACTAAGCAAGTCACCTTGTCATAGAAGGAGATCAGGTTAGTCAAGCAGAACCTGCCTTTCATAAACCCATGCTGACTGGGTCTGATCACCTGGTTGTCCTGTATGCGCTCTGTGATGGCACTCAAGATGAACTGCTCCATAACCTCCCCTGGCCCCAGGGTCAGACTGACAGGCCTGTAGTTCCCCAGAACCTCCTTTTGGCCCTTCTTGTAGATGGGCATCACATTTGCTCACCTCCAGTCAACTGGGACCTCCCCAGTTAGCCAGGAGTGCTGATAAATGATGGAAGTGGCTTGGTGAGCACTTCTGCCAGCTGCCTCAGTACTCTTGGGTGGATCCCATCCAGCCCCATAGACCTGTGTGTGCCTAAGTGGTGTAGCAGGTCACTAACCATTTCCCCTTGGATTATGGGGACTTCATTTTGCTCCCCATCCCTGTCTTCCAGCTCAGAGGGCTGGGTATCCAGAGAAAAATGGTCTTACTGTTAAAGACTGAGGCAAAGATGGAATTAAGTACCTCAGCCTTTTCCTCATCGTTTGTCCCCCCTGCATCCAATAAAGGATGGAGAGTCTCCTTAACCCTCCTTTTGTTGCTAATACATTTATAGTAATATTTTTTTATTGTCTTTTACAGAAGTAGCCAGATTAAGTTCAGCTTTAGCTTTGGCCCTTCTCATTTTCTCCCTGTATAACCTCACAACATTCTTGTAGTCCTCCTGAGCAGCCTGCCCCTTCTTCCAAAGGTCATAAACTATCCTTTGTTTCCCAAGTTCCAGCCAAAGCTCCCTGTTCACAGCAACTGCATTGTTTCACTCTGATGGAAGAACCAGGGCAGGGGGACTACAGGTGGATGTGCAGGTCTGCTGATGTGCTCCTTTTGGCTAGGAGTGCCAAGCCTGCCACCCCGTCCTTCTTCCTCCAAACCAGGGAGAGCAGCAGCATAGCAAAGGGGCAGGAGAAACTTGCATGGTCAGAAGTTTTTTTTATTATCCCGCCCTGCCAATCTGGCACCTTTTAAGGGCACTATTTTCTTTTCCCCCTTAAAGAAAATACCATGACTGTTTTGCAAATGGGATGGCTATTTTAACTTCTCAGCATGATTTATATTCCATTCCCCGCTGGCTGCCGTTGAGATTGGCCCAGTTCAATCCACTACACATTTCTGATTTAGTACTGTCCTCGTGACCCCTCGGTAACTTCAGCGCAGGAGACAGGATGTTATCAAAAAGCTGGAGTAATGCATAGCTGCACCTGAGCACAGCCAGGGCAAGCCACACACTGCTATTTTGGGAAGCTTTTATACCTTGTATTTTTCCTATTCAAATGCACTCACATTGCTGCTTAAAATACAGAATCTCTGTTAAAAAAAAAAGGCCGTTCTGTTCACCTTGGCAGTGTGTAATTACGGGAGAGAGAAAGCATGGACATTATTACAGGGCGTCTTTGTGGAGGCAGAAGGAACGAGGAGATTGCTTGGGGGTGCAATGCCAGTAAATAACTGGTTAGGCAGCGGGGTGATGCAGTCACCTGGATCCCAGGATGGGAGGAAAGAGGCCCCTTGCCCTTCCCCATCTTCATGCAGACCCTTCTGCTAAGCACTCTCATTGCAGTCGTACTGCAGGCAAAATCAGTAACAATGCGCTTGCTGTCGCCAGCAAAGGGTCCCCTCCAAATTCTTGTGAGGGTGGTGCTTCTCATCAGAAATCAGAAAACCAACCTTTTAATTGCTGAGGACCAGCACTGTTTAATGGGCACTGGGGCGCAGAAGAAAGCGTTGTTCCCAGTACCTTCACAGGACAGGCAATTTCAGAGTTGTCTTTCCCATTTCTTGAATCTATTTTTCCTTCAAGCCTATGCCTATCTGTTTTGGGACCATTTTATAGAGTGATTTTTTGAATCAGTTCAGCTGATAAACCAATACTGATACCATAAACCAATAAAAAGAAAACAAGGAACAACCCCAAAACAAAATGGAAAACAGGCAGGTCAGGATCGTCAAGAAGGAAATGAATGAGACGTAACTGTAGCAATAAATGAGAAGTATCAAATACTGACTACTAGCATGAATAAGTAGCTGTGAGACATAAACCCAGAGCTTTCCTTCAAAAACAGTGAGTGGAAGGACATGCTACCAAGGGCTGCCATTTTGAAGGGAGCTTATTTTTAAGGGGTTGTTCATCTGAATTTATGAACAGGTTATAATATTAATGGATCCCTTGGAATCCAATTTACTTCAAAATCAAATCTGCAGCAGTGAAACTGCTCGCAATTAAAGGTGACAGTTATCCGTGATGCAGGGTCTGAGGAAACCTAGTGCAGAATTTATGTAACTGCATTGTAGAAGGGAAGGGGGGGAAAGACCCAGAGCTCACCAGGTCATGATAATGGGTTTTCAGTGAAAAAAGGACTTAACTTAGCTTCAAGTAGAATAGGAAAGTCAGAATCCAAAGTAAACAGTATTCTAAACACATGCTTTCATACGAGTAGATATTAAAGTAGTTCTGGGAAAGAAAAGGAAAAAAATAAAACCTTTGTTGAGGTGGCTGTATTTCATCAAGCTAGCATTTATTTGTACAAAGCCCAAATGTCATTAGCCTTATTTATTCTAAATTAAGAGCAATGAAGAAGTCTTACTGGAAAACTGATATTGCAAAAGTCCAAACTGTCACTGTACTCTTATCTTTGAAGAAAAATGTCTAATAATTTCATCTGACTTTTAACAAACTCTTTTTACATCATGCATAGCTTCCAATGGCGCTCCTTCCATCTCTAGGTATATCTATTCCTAATGGACTCTCGGATATTTCTGGAGACTGAAAATATTTGGACCCAAATGTTCAAAGGTTGCTTCTGATTCTTGGTGACTGAGTTTATGAGTGAGCTGTGCCTTGATCTGAGATAGCTTGCATTTGATTTTTATCAAATTGTGAACAATCACAAAGCCAGCTGGACTCAGTACATTGATTCTAGCACACGTGAAAACAGTATTTTGCAATATCTCAAATTCATCACCAAGATACTGAGAAACCAGAAGTCATAGCAAAATTTTATTCACAAATATTTATCCACCAGATGAGACTTTAAGTGGTTACACCTTTGCTGCTTCAGTATCCCCCAGCTTCTCACATTGTGCTGGTCTGTGCTGGGAAGGTTGGCATAAAAGTAAAAGAGCAGATTCTAGTTTTAGCTCAGCTGGCCCCGCAGTTGGTGTCTACCGCTAATGGGGTTTCTGTGGCATGCACCTTTGGCACTAAAAATTGGATAATAACTGCCATCTTGTTCTGTGTGGTACACCCAAGACTAATCATAAGGTAAATACCTTTTGACCAATGCCAAAGTAAACTGACTTGGAACAAGACTTAGGAGATATATTGGACTCCAACAAATAAACCCATGAATTGCAAGCCCATGCCTAGGCTTTTTCTTACACTTCTTGCGGTAATATGCATAACCATTGCATTTATCGGAAAATTTAGGATTTTTACAGGTATAGGTTCTTTGGGCCTCATACACTGGATATATAGCGTGTCAATCTAGAACAGCTGTGGGCTCTGTGGGTGAGTCACATTTCACCTGCAGGTTACTGGTCATCTCTGCATCTTGTGTTGGTTTTTGGCTCTTTTAGAACTGGAGAATAGCTTTACAGTTTATGTGCATTTATATATATATATTTAGACATATAAAGCTGGATTCTGAGAAAGCTCTAAATAATCTTTCCAGGCTACTCAGCATGTCAGTAAGCCTTCAGTCTGCCAAAAAGTGTTTTTATCCCCTGAACCCCTGTGATGCAACTACACTAAACTGTCAGTAGCTTTCTGTTTTGCAGGCTGTAGGCTTAAATTACTTAACTGAAAATTAACGTAAATGAAACTCTTCCAGTCCACATGGCAAGACCCAGCATGTGCAGTTACGGGTGCAGTCCACTGCCCTTCTGCCAAAAGCCCGAGATAAGTGCACTTCTGTCTCTCACTTACTTTTGTGTGGAGAGGAAGAGGATGCTGCTGTAGGAGAGGAAGCAAGAGAGTCTGTTCTACTTGTACAAGCTGGAAAGTCGCTTCTACTAGTCGGGACATCTTGCTGCGCAGAGCCATCTCTCGAAGCGTCTCATGCCTTGCCAGCCCTGGCTGGGCCAGCCTCTCTGGCCTGGGCTCATGTGGGCTGAGAGGAGATAGGTCTCCACTCTCTTCTCCTTCCTCAGGGCATTTCCCTGGGGCTTTTCTCTCTTCCTTCAGCTCCTGAGCCCCACCAGGTTTGGACACCTCTGTCTCCTCTCCCAGGCTGTGCCAAGCTGGGCCAGACCCGCTGGTGCTGAAGGTTTGGGTGTGGGAAGGCTGCGGGGAGCTGCCGGGAGGATGGGAGGCTGCAGCAGCCCGGAGGGTGCGGAGAGCCTTTGCCTGGTGCCTGATAGACACAAGCAGAGCAGCTGGACTGGCCATCAGCCTTCCCACCTCCCTTCCCACTCCAGACCTGGGTGCGGCTCTCTAAATCCAGTGTGGCCCCTTCCCTCCCTCTTCCCTCTTATCTCTGGCCCCGCGGTGGGTGGCCACCCATCCCACCCGCCTCTGCAGCCCCCCCCCCCCCCCGGGCTGGCTTTGGCAGGTTGAAACCTGCAAGTCCCCAGGAGGGATGGACGGGTGGGTGCAGAGCTCAGGGCCACTGAGCCTTTTGCACGAGGCAGTGTAAATCCTCCCATGGTCCCTGCTAGGAGCAGGCTTGCCAAGGCTGGCCCATCTGAGGGGGTGGGGTGTGCGTGGAGTCAGCCCTCCAGAGGCTGTGTTATAAAGCTTGGTGCTGAAGGATTTTACAACGTGTTTCAATGTGTAATTTAAAAGGAGAGCACGGGCCAGGAGTGAAACCTTTCATTCCAAACCCCTCCTGGTTTTGGGGATGCTCGGCACAGATCTGGTTGATGCTTCTGCATCCTGCACCAGGTGCCTCCCAGTGACACCAACACCTAGAGGCAGAGGCCCCTCGAAACAGCCAGCTGGGTCTGGCCGTCAGGGTTTTCACCAAAAAGCTACAGCTGCTGCTAAGTCAAAACTTCTCAGCCTACTCTCGGTTTTACTACTATCATTCACAATCCCAAAATGCATCAAATGCATCCAAACCTGTCAAGCTGACAGTACCGTGTTTGGAGCACGGAAAAAAGAAACAAAATCTCAAGTAGGAAAACAGTGGGTTGGAAACGGGAAGGCTGAATGAGCCCCACCTGAAATAACTCCAAAAAAAGGCATTTCTGGCTTTGGCAAGTCAGCCAGAAGGATCCTATATGTTTTTGTATATGGTTCCCAGAGGATTTAAAACTGTAAGATTTTATGCTAAACCTATTTCTGTGCTGTGAAACCAGGGACAGCTGTACAAATATTTGCTGTTTTTAATTAAACCTAACATTGCTACTTCCTTCATTTAAGTTAGGTCAAAGGACTGGCAATTTTATGCTTTGATAGATGAAGAAAAACAGTTGTGGGTGTTGCGTTTTAGAAATATGTTATAAAATAGAAGTCTGAGGGAAAAGGCTTCAGAGGCTATGATAGCTCTACCCTTGTGCTTTCTTCTCAGAGATGTTTTCCTTGTCAAATATTTTGCCTTATCCGTACAGCAACTGTTCCTACTGTAATTCTGCTCATTATTTTTCCTTGAAAGACTTTTTATCTAAACTTTCCATTTGGTCCCTAGTTAAACTTTAGGTAGCATTCTCTCACCTTTGCATTCTTTATAAATGTAGATAAATCTGCTTTGCTGGGGGAAATGAGGAGGGATGTGCCTGGCCCCACTCTCTTTTTGGACCCCCCCTACATTGCCTCAGTCACTCAGCAGAACCTCTCACAGCAATTCCCTCTGGAGAAGTGCTGGTCTTTCTCCTGCTTCTAAGAGCAGGGCTTTACTGTCACTGGCTCTTCCAAAATCAGGTGTATCAAACACATCTCAGGGCTACACACAAACTACCAGTTTGGAGACCCATTCTTTGGTCACACAAGAAAGACCAAAGAGTACCAAGCTGGGACTAGCACGGGAAAGCTCTCATTTCGGCTCCGTGGCTGGTCTGCTGCTCGTCCTGGGGCAAGTCCCTCGGTCTTCCACTACGGGAAATGAGGATAATGATGCTGACTCCCACGGTGACACGCTTTGGGACCCATACAGTGAAAGAGCTGAGTTTCTCAGGCTTTTAGAGGAGGGCAAAGGTGACTTAGAATTAAGCAGGAATTTCCCCCAGACTGTCTCTTTGTCAAAATTTCTGGGTTCGTGAACATGAACTGTCTGTTGGAAAACATCCATTTTCAACATTTTTTGTTTAAAAATCAGGAAAAAAATATTTAGAAAGTCAGAATAATGCATTTAAACACCTAAGCATATATTTAAAAGTTTTAAAATTTTTTTCATTGTGATCTTTTTCAGTCTGCTTTTAAGTTAAGGTATAGACAAAAGGCATCAAGGAGGAGGAAGATCAGTGTTTTGCTTGTGTTGATCCATATTTTGTGTTTTGGGTTATTTAGATTTCAATTTACAAAAATTTTTGAGATTTCAACTTTTCATCCTTAGTGAAAAAAATCCCAGATTTTCTGTGAAAAAAAAAAAGCGCCATTTCTTCTCCATTGGTACACATAATGGAAAGAATGGAGGGATTGTATCTTCTACCTAGTTTGTTATTTCTGCTTTGAAAATCACACATCTCGCTGTGCTAAGTGAAATAAGTATTATAGGATTTAAAGGTCTTCAGCATGTTCTCAGTAAAGTTGTTATTATCAATGTTAGCATTATATTACTACTACCAGCACTTTTATTGTTGCTGTTGTGGTGGTGCTGAGCATTAGTATTGGTTTTAAAAGAAAAAAAGCTTTTTTTCCTAAAGGTTCAAATCTCCTCCATCAGTTGATAGACACCTGTCAGCAGGTAGACCTCTGTTGCTTCCTATAGGGGACTATCAGGCTAGCCTGGCATTAGTGCAGGACCTGTGCCAGGCACCCAAACCAAACTGCAAATGAGGTAAAAGGGCAGAGAAGTGGGTACAGGAGTGTGGAGAAGAACACACAGATTTGCAGTTTATCAGCTTGCTCACTTTCTAAGTGGTAGAAATATGGTCTTCTTAGGTGGTCTGAAGTTTTGGGGTGGATTAACATTTCATAAAACTTTTTTTTATATAAAAACATAAAAACCTCCAAACCCTTATCAGGAATTTTCTTAAAGGAATATTATACACGGATAATTGGAAAAATGAGAAGTGGAAGTCTCTTTATTTCCAACATCTGCCTCCTTATCTGCTCATTGTTTATCTACATACCATGTGGAGCCCTGAAGATATTGAGCCATCGCTCAAGTAGAAAGTAGACCAAGAGGAGATATATCAAGACTTAATGCTAAAGAAATCACATGCTGTGACATCTACCTTCATTACTGCTAGTACCCCTCACCTTGAAACTACAACCACAGCAAAATGGTTCTGTTAATTGTTTTTAACAGGTTTCTAGTGTGCATCCATAAATCCAGTGGTTCTCTTCCTGGCACCTCTGCTGTCCCGTCTGCTTTGCTGAGTATATCTGAAGGGGCAGAAACGGATGAGGGAGATTTTGCCCCCCACTCCAGGACATATAAGGAAAAGCCAACTTTGTCTCTACTGTACTTCTCCTATAATTGAATGTATTGTTACAGCCAATGAGTTTTTTCTCAATGAGTTAACCATCCTTTCAGAGAAATAAGATGAATAGCTGCTTATTTTAATCTGGCAGCACTTTGAGCAAATACAGCATTTTTTCTGTCTCATGTAGCTCAAGGCTAAAAACCCAAAAAGCAAGAAAACTCCTCTTCCCCCCATCTCCTTCCAAAATGAAAGTCAAGGTTTTGTGGGATTCAGCACAATCCATGGGATTTATGTTGCACCTGTTGAATTCTCACAAGAAATATCAATTAAAATATTGTGACTTTGGAAGGAACATAGGAAATCTGTGGGGAGGCTCGAGCTCCGTGGCTTTTCTGCACCTGCAGCAGTCTGCTGTCCCGGCTCGGTGCCTCTCGGGTAAGGAGGGGCTGCCGGGCCGGTGCCACGTGCCTCTCCGTCTCCATCGGCGCATGGGGAGAAGCCCATTTCCCTCATCTGCGCTGTGCTCACTGTTTCTTGTTTGAGTTGGCACCCAACAATGGTATTGGGATGATGAGGCCTTGCAGACATAGTGCTGGAGCATTTAGTGGCACAGCTTTTGGGATGCTCTCGCAACCCTTGAGTGTCTGGACTGCAAAGGGGGAAGGGGAGGCTGGGATCTTGTAGCAATTAGCTCTAAAGCCCAA